>NW_027203305.1:0-87655 GCF_024711535.1 Dipodomys merriami
AGCCTGCAGGACCAACTCTGGCCAAGCTACAGCTGCCAGCCAAGACCTATTAGTTGCAGAAGTAGCAACAGAAATGTGAGAAGCAGTGTTACATTCAAAGGCAGGAAAACTAGAGCCTCAGTCTCCAAAATGTGAAGCAGCAGGAGCAGCTGTGGTAACTGGAGCAGCAGGAAAAGGCCTGGGATCTGCATAAGCTCTTCAAGACAATGGGAAGATTACACATTAATGAGGCCATGAGATACACAATTTTGCATAATCTAGAGATCAAAGAGCAGCTGGGCCAGCTGCAGGATGCCTTCCACAGGCTAAGAAACAGAAGGTGGAGCTCTCTCGTGTGCTGCACTCAAAGCTCCAAGTGAAGGAAGAAGCTGGACCAGCAAGAGGAGAAGTTAGAAGAATGGAAAGAGATGGCTGAGTTAAGGAGTCTAGTGGCTCAGAATCTCAGGAGCTTCATGAACAGCTGCAGGAGCTCAGAGCTACCTGTGAACAGCACAAGGCCTACAATTTGCAGCTGACCTTAAAGAATGAGGCCTTGCAGCAGCACCTACAGAAGCAGACACAGTTGCTGGACAAAGTTGCAGGACCAAGAAGGACCATCAAAAATTACACAACACTTGTGATGTGCCTTAAAACCACCAGACAGAAGCAGGAGCAGCTATGGGCCCCAGCTGAGCTTTCTGGCTTTCACTAGAGAAGGAGGAGTGAGCAAAAAGGAAAGGGGGTGATTCTACTTGTTGTGACTGTCCTAGAGGACAGACAATCCAAAGACTAGGTGGGATTGTTATCTTTATCCATTGATGAATTAAAGAAGGTGAAGCTTAGCCAGCAGCTGCAGGAGCAACAGACCTACTATGGGTTCCTGGCTAATATGGTAGTCAAGAGACAGAGAAAGCTGAAGCAGTAGGGTTTCTTCTCCAGAAGTTGAAACCACGGGAAAGGAAGCAGGACACACAAGTGCCCAGGAAGACCCTGAAATTCTGCTTCATCCACAAGCTGCCTGGAAAAAGTGGGCTACTAGAGGCAAGTGGATAAACTCCAACATGGATGCAGCTAGCTGTCAAAACCTATCAGCCCCATTGAAGAGTCCCTAGATTTCTATAAAGAACAGATGGAAATACTGGATGAGCTATATCAGAAGAAAGATGAGTGTGTCAACCAGCTCTTCCAGGAGAAGGAGAAGAAGAAGGAGCTGCTATTGCTTCTTACAGATGTAGGCACCTGAGTTTCAGGACAAGATCCTGGCAGCCATCCAGACCCCTGCAGATGAGGGACCCTCAGACCTCTCAGGCTTCAGGAAGAGGGAAGTTATGAAGAAGCAACAGATTTTAAAGATTTAAAGCTTGAAGACTATGTGGATACTGCCCAAGGAGAGGCTGGGGTACCTTGGCATCTCAAGGACCCCTACTACAGAGCAGATTGTGCTACAACAGCTTTCTATTCAAGCACCTATCTGAGCTTACATGTTTGGGCAGTAATGGCTGCAGGACTGAGACAAATGACAACTTGGAGATCATTTTTGCATGAAGACCTGGAAGCTTCCAGCTGGGGAATAGGGCTCTTGTCCTCTAACTTACTTTGTCGCCATAGTACTAGATGGCATACTCTTAGGCCTAATTATAATGAGTGAGAGAGGGGAGGAGTCAAACATACCAGAGGCTTCTGGGAGCTGGCCCAAATTCTAGAGACATTTAACAGTCCATTCATTACCAGGAAAAGGGCTCAGGTGTAGGTTTCCACAAAGTGTAAATTCTTTACAAAGGAAGTTGGAGAGTGATGGCACGGTTTTATATTATTATATTATGATAATAATAGAAAATGTTTGATGTCACAGTTTAATAATAGTGTAGTTTAATTTCATAACATTACATATTTTACATTTTATGCAATATTTTGATATTACCATATTGTATACATTATATCAATCATTTCATGATGTATGTTGTATGTCACTAGCATCACTTGGCTTTTTGAAAATGTAAAGAATGCTGAGCTGAGCAATAGTGAATTTTCTTTTTTGTTTGTTAAAAAGTTACAACGGTGATAGTGAGATGAAAAAATAATAAAAACCACGGAAAACAAGAAAACATTACTGCTGAAATCCTGGAACAAAGCAAAGATATGAGATGAACAATTGGAAGTCTAACACAATTGGAGTACAGACTCATGGATTACAGAAATGTAATCCAAAAATAAGAATATAGAATTATGAAATATCTATAGATATGGCATATCTTAATAATTTTTCAGTGAAACCTACTGAATGATACCTCTTGAATATTATTGTTGAATTAAAAAATAAAATTCAAACTAATATGTTACTTAGTCTTTGTAAAGTGGATTAGATTCTGCATGTGTAATGATACACCTTTGACTCAGGTAATAAATTGAAAATTCAGAAACAACTATTCAGTATTTAAATAAAAAAGTAATTACACAAATTGATCTAAATACCAAATGTATCCTCTGTCTTAGATTTTCTGTTTATTAACTTAAAATCACATTCCTTATGAAGGAGAAAAATAGCTGAACTAACATTAATAACTCTAAAATATTTTCTTAATTAAAAAAATTCCTCAAAGTAAAAGATTAGTGTAAAAATCACCTTTGAGCATACTCTACAACTGAGGTGTGAAAAATTAAACAAAAGTAATGAATTATATACAGCTCCATATTCATAGCTTTTTAATGAATTACGTTAAAATGTCCTTCATTTTGAAATCAGTTCAGAATTCTTGCACAAATTAAAATTGGGGAACTACATTACCAATAGAAAATTAATACAGTATTTTTTATGAGATTAGAAGTCCGATGAAAATAAAAAGATTGCAATGGCTCAAGTGGTGAAGCACCAGACAAGCAGGAGGCATGACAATTTACAAATAAAAAGACTTGGATGGTCATCTAATAACTCCACAATGAAAGCTCAGCTAATTTTCAAAATCACAAGATAAAGTCACCTACAGTATGGTGGAAAAGTAATTAATTCATAGTACAAAAATAAAAGATACAAAAAGGTAAGAAAAAAAAACAGTTTTCCAATCCTGTTCAAATTTAACTTTCGCCTAGCCAAAATAAACAACATTTGTCACTGTCTAAGGAAATTGTACGAGGCATTTCCATGAAAGAGGAAGTTAAAGTTGTGGTTTACAGGATGGAAATTCCAACTCCAGATGATATGTAAATCAACTTCCTTAAATGAGAACTCAGGTACAAACCCTTTTCTTGGCCCACCTCCCTGAATCAGAGGACATATTCCTCCTCTTTTTGTGACAGGGAACTTTCTTTACACTTTTTTTTTTTACCATCTCCCCATTGCTGACACATTATATAGAGAAGTTTCTTGGGGTTGTGGTGTTTCTTTATCTTGACAATGGCAGTGTGAGTTTTTGGAATGTGGTTAAGAGTTCCCTTCTCTGGAGATTCGCTATTGGCTATTTCCAACTTCGTGTCAGACCCTTTTTCTCCAATGATAAACCACTACAAGTGAAGGTTCTAAACGTTGGGAATTCTATAGCAGAGAACCTTTCTCACATGAAGCAAACCATTAATACTGTACTAATTTGAATTTTATGCACAGTAATCCCATTTTGTTATGAAACATGGAGGTAACATATAATAAAACATAGCATGTGAAAAATGAAGATAAGATAAAGCAGCAACAATGCAACAAGATAGCAAGGAAATATTTAAAAATTGCTATAAAAATAAACCCATGCAAAAATGAGTCCCCAGTGACTGCTTTTCACCATGAAAGAAGGTGGATCTCAGAATAACAGCAAAAACAAAACAAAACAAAACAAAACAAATAAAAACATTTAATTCAGTGAGCATTGTTGTTTTCCCAGTAATCCTTGCTACTCAGTAGGCTGAGCTCTGAGGATGGCAGTTCATAGACAGTTCATATAGGAAAGTCCAAAAGACTCATCTTCAATTAACCACCAAAGTGGAGCTGTGGTCCAAGTAGTAGGAGAAAAAAAAAGCAAACAACAACTACAACAACAACAACAACAAAAATTCACGAATAGTGCTCATGCCCTAAGTTCAAGCCCCAGGTACATTCGAGAACAAAAAAGCAGTACTGGTTTCAGTGACACAAAGCTCTATAGCAGACTTCTTATTACTAGATCCTGTTACCCATCCTGGGAAGAAAAAAACGGAAACACCTCTATACTAGACCATTGGGGTGTTAAATTTTCTATTATATTGGATTCTTTAAGTTTCAGTACTAATTTCTAAAACTAAAATAAAATAAAATCAATTGGAATACTTAGAGAAATAGCTGGTAATAATGGAGAAGAAAGAAAATGCAGGGTTGAACACTAAAGATTAAAGAATGGCTTCAGAAAAAATAAGTCATAATTTTTGGGGTAAAAATGAAGAGAACATTAATTCAGGCTAAGAGATTAATAATAACAATGGCAAAGCTCAATTTACCCTTTAGGCATACTGAGTGGTTAACAATAGCCAACAATTGTAACAATACAACAGTTTGCTGTCCAGTTGTGATGGTTCTTTGTTGGTGTCTGTCTTTCACTCTATGTACCCAATTATTGTGCATTCATCCCCGCTGTCATTATCATATGAAGGTAAAAAATAATACTTAGTCAGCACCAGTGGTGCACCCCTGTAATCCTAGCTACTCAGAAAACAGATCTGAGATCTCAGTTCAAATCTGGCCCGGGCAGGAAAGTCGTAGACACTCATCTCCAATAAACCACTAGAAAGCTGGAAGTGGTGCTGTGGCTTAAGAGGTTGAGGGCTCACCTTGAGCTGAAGAGCTGAGGTTTCCCTCAGACCCAGAGTTCCGCAGCACTAATGACAATTTTTTTTTTTTTTGGGTCCGGTTGTGGGGCCTGAACTCTGGGCCTGGGTGCTGTCCCTCAGCTCTTCAGCTCAAGGCTAGCACTCTACCACTTGAGCCACAGCGCCACTTCCGGCTTTTTTCTTTTTTGCTTATGTGGTGCTGGGGAACCGAACCCAGGGCCTCATACATTGCAAGGCAAGCGCTCTACCACTGAGCCACCTTCCCAGCCGACAAAATTTTTTTAAAAAAGAAAAATTTAAAAAAAGATTGAGAGTCAATGCCTGAATGTCAAAGATGCAAACATAGTGTTAGGCTACTATTTCTCTGCTGACAATTCAGATAGGGGATTATGCTTTCAAAGAAAGTGGATCAACAGCAAGAAAGGTACAAAATTTATTATAGTAACAAAACCACAAATGGGAAAGGTTATGCCAGGGAAACTACAGAACCTATAACCCTAAAGAGAATATTCTGATAGGATAAAATTGATAGAGAATTGAATATTGATAATGTGCTCTTGAAATCCAATGTATATAGTTATATGTATATATATATATATATTTATGTCTATGATAATTTTTAGATCATTCTCAAAAACGGCATTGAGTTATTAAATTATATATTAGAATACTATATCATTTTATAATAAAAAGGCATAAATGATATTTGAAATAAAGGTAAGAGAAATAGAGTGGAAGAAGAGCTTAGGAACAGATCCTCTACCCTGAGTTCAAGTCCAGCACTGACAGACAAACAACAAGAAAAACAACATCTCAAGGATGAGTCAGTATAGACAATAGACAAGAGGAAGTGATCACTGAGCCTAGGATCTTTGTTCCCTCATAGTCAGGTGATCAACGATAGTCACGTGATTACTGGTATCAATCAGGCAGGTGATGGGAAAGCTGGGAGGGGCTGGTCTGTGGGCAGATTTAATCCTGATCACAACTCAAGCAAGAGATAATTCTTGTCATCTCAGCTTTGTGCAAAGTGTGAATTGGAAGAACTCAGTCAAGGAGATCCTAAGAATAAACACAAGTTTCTATTACAAAAACAAAAGCAAACACAGAGAGGACAAGGCCTAAGTGGTAAAGTACCAGCCCAACATCAGGCCTGACAAATTACAAATAAAAAAAAGTATAGGATGATCACCTGTTAAGAAATACGAACTCAGCTACTTTTGAAGACCCACAAGATACAGTGGATAATGTCAGTAATATGGCCTACAGTCCTGTGGAAAAGTAATAAATGCATAGTTCCATTATAAAACATACAGAGAAGTAAAAAACAAAACAAAACAAAATAAAACAAACACAATAAACTTTTCCAATCCTGGACAAACCTACGTTGCACCTAACTCAAATAACCTAACCAAATAGTAAGAAGTAGGTCCTTGAAAGAGGAAGTGGAAGGTGTGGTTGCCAGGATGTAAATTCCAGCTCCTATTGATATGTAAATGAGCTTCCCTAAGCAACCAATCAGAGACTTCCTTTCCTGGACCCACCCTCTTTCAGTATAAATAGAGTGGAAGTCTGAGACTCAGGCATTGCTGAAGATCCTACATCAGCAGGACAGAGGCCATTTGGAGCTTGGATACTCCAGGTGAGGATTAGAGTGAGAGAATCCACTCCTCTTTTAATTCTTCTCTCCTTGGTTTGGTGGTGGTGGTGGTGGTATTGTTTTGTCGGTTGCGGGGATTGAACCCAGTGGTAGGGCAGTGTTGCTGGGTCACTTTGTGCTCAAGACTGGGCATTGTCCCTGGGCCACTTTGTGGTCAAAGCTAGTGCTTTACCACTGGAGCCACAGCCCACTTGTGATTTTGGAGTGATTAATTGGAGATAAGAATCTGTGTCAGGGGGACTTTTGTGGCCGAGGCGGTTTCAAAGCTTGATCCTTAGCTCTCAATCTCTTGAGTAGCTAGTCTTCTACGGGTGAGCCACCAGCACCTCATTAGATTCTAGGAATGATGGACCCTGACACTGCCCAGGCCTTCCAGAAAGAACTGAGATGTGCCATCTGTATAAATACTTTCATAGAGCCAGTCACCCTAGAGTGCGGGCACAGTTTTTGTCGACCTTGTCTCTGCCTCTGCTGGGAAGAGACCCAGACTCCAGCCACGTGCCCTGTGTGCAGGGGACCCAGCCAGCAGAGAGACCTCAAAACCAACGTGGTTCTGAGGAGCCTGGTGGCCATTGCCAGAAGAACCAGCCTCAGGCATTTTCTGAGCTCTGAGGAATACATGTGTGGGACACACAGGGAGACAAAGCAGATGTTCTGTGAGGTAGACAGGGCCCTGCTCTGCAGGAGCTGCTCCAAGTCTCAGGAGCACAGGGCTCACAAACACCATCCCATAGAAAGGGCTGCTGAGGAGCAGAGGGAGATGATTTCAAAGCAGATGCATGCTGTATGGGAAAAGACTCAAGAAAACCAGCACAATTTACAGGAGAAGTGGAGACTCATCAACCGATGGATTTGGTATGTGAAGCTATTCCAAGGCATGACTAAGGATGTTTTTAGAGTGCTGTTTTTAGAGCTGGGTGTCCAGGAGGAGGAAAGACACCATTCCCAGCTACTGATCAATGAAGGAAGAGCCATGTTACTGCAACTCAGAGGAAGGGAAACCCAAATGGTTCAGAAGAAGCATCAGCTCAGGAATATGTATCAGAAGCTGATCGAAACATAACAGAAGCCATATGTGGACCTGCTTCAGGATGTAGAGTTGACCCTAGAAAGCTGTGAGTCAGTCTTGTTCTTCCTGCCTCTTCCTCTGAGGCCAGAGCTCAGTGCCCCTCCCATTCCTGGATTGATAGAGAGGCTCAGCCAGTACCAGGTGGAGATTGCTTTCAATGAAGCTACGCGGAATCAAGATCTTGGGAGCTGTGTTGGACACGACAATCCCTATGCAGTTTTGAATTCTGAAGAGTCCTTCCACTTTACTGCTTTTGGACGCCAAGTCTTCAGCTCTGGGAAACATTACTGGGAGGTTAGTGTGGATGACTCTTCCACCTGGGCCCTGGGAGTTACTAGGCATTCCTCCATAGAGAGCAACCTCACTGAATCTGAGGATCTTTTCC
The DNA here is from genome assembly GCF_024711535.1 of Dipodomys merriami. Classification (NCBI taxonomy): domain Eukaryota; kingdom Metazoa; phylum Chordata; class Mammalia; order Rodentia; family Heteromyidae; genus Dipodomys; species Dipodomys merriami. Next base: position 7,879 of record NW_027203305.1, read on the forward strand.
TCCTTTTGTTTGTGAAAGAAAACACACTTTCCACCATTTTTACCACCTCCCCACTGCTGCCTCACTATGTAGAGAAGCCTCTGGGCCGGGTTGGTGTGTTTCTTGATCTTGACGATGGCAGTGTGAGTTTTTGGAATGTGGCTAAGAGTTCCCTTATCTGGAGATACCCCACTGGTGCTATCCAATTTCCTGTCAGGCCCCATTTTTTCAGTGGTAGCCTGGTGTTCTAAGTGAAGAGAATCTCTATGTGTTGGGAACTCTATGGCAGAGAACCTTCCTCAAATGAGGCAAACCACTAATACTGTACTAACTTGAATTTCTCGGTGCAGTAATCCCATTTTTTCATGAAATATGTTGGTAATAATAAAATGTAAAATGTAGACACCAATACTAAATGAAGGTAAGATAAAGTAGCAACAATGTAACAAGAGAGCAAATAAATATTTAAAAATTGCTATACAAATAAACCCATGCAAAACTGAGTCCCCAGTGACTGCATTTCACCCTGAAAGGAGTTGGAGCTCAGAATAACAATAAAAATCAACACTTAAAGCAGTGGGCACTGTTGTTTTACCAGTAATCCTTGCTACTCAGCAAGCTGAGTTCTGAGGATAATGCATAGCCAGGACGAACAGAAAAATCCAAGCGATTCTTATCTCCAATTAACCACCAAAGTGGAGTTGTGGTCCTGTGGTAGAAGAAAAAAATCCCACAAGAACAGGGCTCATGCCCTAAGTTCAAGCCCCAGGAACAGCTAGAACAATAAAGCAGTACTAGTTTCAGTGACACAAAGTTCTAGAGCAGCCTTTTTATTAATAGGTCCTGTTATCCATCCCGGGAGGAAAAAAAACAAACACCTCTCTCCTAGAGCATAGGGGTGTTTACACTTTCTGTTAGATTGGATTCTTTAACATTCAGTACCAATTCCTAAATAAGGGGAAAAAAAACATATACTCAGAAAAAGAGCTGTTCATAATTGAGAAGACTGAAAATGCATGGTTGAACACTAAAGCTGAAGGCATGTCTTTAAATAGAAGAAGTAAGTCATCTTTTGGGGGTCTACAAATGAACAGAATACTATGATAGGCTAAGAGATTCACAATAATAACTATGGCAAAGCTTAATTTATATATTAGGCATACTGAGAAGTTAACAAGAGCTACCAATTGTAACAATATAACAGGATGCTGTGAAGGTATGATGGGTCTTTTTTGGATACTTAATTGTAGTTCTTTCATCCCCTGTGAAATTATCATATGGAGTTAAAAAATGCTTACTTTTGGTGCTGGGAAGGTGGCTTAGTGTTAGAGCGTTCCCTTGCATGCATGAGGCCCTGGGTTTGATTCCTGAGCACCACATAAGCAGAAAAAAAGCCAGAAGTGGTGCTATGGCTCAAGTGGTAGGTACTAGCCTTGAGCTGAAGAGCTGAGGGACAGCACCCAGGCCCAGCGTTCAGGCCCCACGACTGGACACACCCCCCAAATAAAAGCTTACTTTTTTGTTTCCCTTTCACTCTAGATACTTAATTGTTGTGTGTTCATCCCTTTTGTAATTATCTTATTGATGTGAAAAAAAACTATTACCTTGAGATTCAATGATATGTATGTAGTGTTAGACTGCTACTTCCCTGTTGGCAATTCAGATATAGGAGAGTTTGCTTTCAAAGCTCATGGTTCAACAAACAAGAACAGAATACGTTCAAAATCCTGGAATGTGGAAGCTTATGTCACTGATTCTACAGAACTTACTATCCTAAAAATAACATCCTAGATAATTGTCTACTGTTTATAGTGAATAGAGTATTAAAAGTGTGCTCTTATAAAACACACATACACACACACACACACACACACACACACACACACACACAAGCATTAGTAGGTTCTCTTATCAGTTTATCATATATATTAATTTACCATTACATTTTAATATACGCTTATTCATATATGGTGTTTACTAGCCTTTTGATCCAACATTAAGCTCAGGAGAGTGCATAGATCCTTATTTTAAGCCCCTGGACTATTTCAGGAAAAAAATTAAAATGAGTAAGTCACAATAGAAATAGACTTGGAGGAAGTAATCTCAGATCCAAGGATCCTTTTCTGACACACAGTTAGTTAATGGACATTCAGGTGATTACTGGGTTCAGACTGGTGAAGGAGATGGGCATAGGGGGTAGGTTCCCTGTAGACTTAACAATGATCACATCTCATCCAATTGCTAGTCAAGTTGGAATCTGTCTGTCATCTCAGCTATGTACAAAGTTTTGATAGGAAGATCTCAATCCAGGAAAGCCTAAGTATAAACACAAGATCATATTCCAAAAATAAGCTAAAAATTGGTATGTTGTATACAATTCTGGTACTGTACTGTTGAATTCATACCATTTGCTTAAACTCTGCAAACCAATTTATTTAGCACTAAATTAATCTATAACAATGCAATGATGTTGGGCCAGTTTTTCAATTTAGAAAACCATAGGCAGGTGTTAATAAACATAAGGTGGTGCTGAGTTTATTAAAAGAATGTGTGGTCATGTTTCACTGTATAAATGTGAGTATAGAGAATTCAGTGCAGTCTTGGTTTATCTTCCCACACGTCATTTTTAGGGTGACTTCACCTTCCTTTTATAGGATTAAAAGTAGTATTTGTCACTTTGACCACTTTTGGTAGTTTTTGACTCTTGTACTGTGCACTATTGCTTTTATTTTTCTCTCATTTCCAGAAAAAAAAGATAAATTACTTGCTGTAATCATGTTGTAATACCCTGGCTTATACATTTAAATTTCTATTGTTTATTTCTGTGATATCTATGTTACATACAGACATCATTCTGACATTTTATCTAATCATACAAACATATACTATTCCATCTTTCTTTGCATTATCTTTCTTTGCATCTATCTTTGCATTAGTAATTAGTAATATCCTAGATACTGTGTTGCTCATTTCAGAACTTCATGATTATTTTTACTACTGGCATAATTAATGCTATTGACAAAAGAACTCAATAAATTAGATGTAGTCAAAATTTTCTACCTTATATATCTAGAAGCACCAACAAAACTACTTTATTCTTGTTTGTGTTTTAAATTTCTGGCCTATATTGTTATAGATCTATAGTTTATTTTTATTGTATTTTATATATCTATTCATTATTTATTTTTGTTTAATTAATTATTTTTGCTAGTATTTAAAATATTTTATTTGAATAGTTGAAGAAAGGAGTTGCCATTCAATAAAGTAATTTGTGAATACAATGCATCTTGATCACTTTAATCCCTTTTTAACATTTCCATTCATCTCTCCCAACCACTTATTCTCTGATTTTTCTTAATTTTGTAGCATATGCATTGATTTTTTTTTTTTACGTGCTCCTGCTTTCTACCACTTTGCTATATTCTATGTCTACTTTCATGGTAGAACACTTTTGCTGGTTAAAGATTATCTAGTATCCCTTTTAAAAATCATTTTATATGTAATTGAAAATTTTTATATTTGTTAAATTAATTCTATAAAATTTATGGATTCTTTGTATTCTGAAAGTATATTCAATCATCATCACCTTGGAATATTCTCAAATATTCATCATTCACAAAGAAATCTCATACCTGTCTGCAGCTATTCTGAATTCTCCTTAGACTTCCAACCCCCAAAGAAACTGTTATGCCTGATTTTGATAATTCAAAAATTTCTCATTAAAATCAAATCATTTTATTTGTTATTTTGTTCTGGCTCTTTCCATCTAGCCTGTTGTCAGTGTTTCCACTAATATCAATTCTCCATTTCTCTTTTTTACTTGATAATGGGCTATTTCGTGAGTATAAAATGTTTTGTGATCTGTTTTCCTATTGGTCAGCGTGAATTTTTTTTCAATTCTTTGGCTGTCATGGATAATATTGCTGTTTTGAACTTAAGTGTATAAAAATTATAGACAAAGTTTCTAGGCTGTACAAAGTTTCTAGGCTGTTTGGTATTTCTATAACTAACTTTGTGAGGAATTTTTACACTAATTTCCAAGATGAGTGTGCTATTTTACAATGTATGAGAGCTTCAATTTCTTTACATCCTTGTCAAACCTTCTAATGCACATCTTTTACCCATTCTGGTGAGTATGAAATGACATCTCATTTCTATTTTATAAGTGATTTTACAGGTGCTAATGCTTTTGTCTGTTTACACATTGTTCGATTAAGAAATTTCAAGTCAAATTCTTTGTCCATTAATTGAGTTACTGATCCATTTTTTTCCTTTTTCTCCAATTCGTTTGTTTTGGAATAGGAATGTTTACACTATGTTATTATATATTGAAGATATGGTGCTCCTCATCCTCTCTGTCAACCTCTTCCTCTTCTTCCTTTCTCTTCTTTCTCCTCATTGTTGCTCTTTCTATACTTCCTTTTTCTCCTCTTCCTCTTCTTCCTCTTACTCCACCTCTTTGTTTCCTCTTCTTCTTCTCTTCCTCTCTTCCTCTTCTTTATTGGACCAAAGCTTCATACTGTCCTAGTAAACACCCTACCACTTAAACCTGGACTATCCTAGTTTGTTTTCCACATAGGGTCTAGTGCATTTACTCAGGCTTCCCTAGAATTGTGATCCTCCTGTCTTCACTATGAGTAGCTTTAATTAAAAGCATGTGCCTTTATACTTGGCATATAATTGGTTTTGCTTTTTTAAAAAAATATATTTACTTTTTTTTGTTGATCATGGGGCCTGAACTCAGCCTGCACACGGTCCCTCAGCATTTCAGCTCAAGCTATCACTCTACCACTTGAGCCACAGTGCCCACTTCTAGCTTTTTCTACTTATGTGGTGCTGAGGAATTGAACTCAGGGCCTCATGCATGCAAGGCAAGTACTCTACCACTGAGCCACCTTTCCAGCCATATTTTGTTTTATTTTCATGGCAACTCTCAGCTAAGAATTTTCTTTGAGTCTCTGTGGACATTTTGAAGCTGGAATTTTGAATGGTGTTGGAAGTCAAAGCTACAAAGAGTTTTGGAGAGGGGCAATGCATTCTGTTAGCTCTCCATTTATGCTACTGTCTGAGCATGAATGTAGGTCTTTTGGAGACAAAAGTGGAACGTTTTTGTATAAGGAGATGTGTTTGGGTGCTGCGTTCAAATGAAATGGTTAAGTCATATTGTCACTTTGGTTGGATTGAAAAATATGCAGGAGAGCAATAACATACACAACTAGGTGTATGGGAGATTGAGTTCCCAGAGAAATTTAGCTAAAGTGGAAAAACACATGCTGATCGTGCACTATCCTGAAGTCTTAGAACTTAGAATCAAAGGAGGGAAAATGAGAAACACACTTTTCAGGAGTTCTCTCTCTGCTCCGAAATCACCATCATGTTTTATTCTTGGCTATTGTCTCTCAGCCAAGATCAACTAAAACTCTGAACCATGAAGAAACATAGACTTCCCTTCTTTTTTCTTTTTTATGTGCATTGTTAATTTTTTTATTATTGTGAAAATATTAAGCAGAGGGTTTAAATTTACATGGGCAAGATAATGAGTACATTTCTTATCAAGCATTGTAGCCTTCTCCTTTGTTTCCCCTTCATAGCCCTCCCATCTCACCCCACCTCCCCCACCGAGTTCTCCTCCCCCCCACAAGTGGTAACGTTCGTTTTTCGACATAAGGACTTGTACATCTCATTGTTGCAATTGGTCCACTCGTATCCCTATTTAAACGATTTGCTTTTTTCCATTCCCCTCCACTAATTATACCGACATCAAATACAGTGAAAGCAGGGGTTATAGTGTGTGGGGGGAGTGGAGGGACATACAAAGCAACAAAGAAACCAACACCCCCTTCTTGTAGGCATGCTTCCTTGAAGCTCTTTGTCTAACAAGATCTCTCACACAGACTCCGCAGAAGGTGGCATGGCACCTACTGGCCACAGAAAGATGTCCACTCAGCTGGAGATACCAGGAACCACTGGAAGTGCAGAAACTTAAGCGTTTGACCTTGTTTCTCTGGCCAGAGACTATTCATTGAATTTGCAGCCCTTTATTCTGTTGCCGATGTCAAATCAGAAGCCATCTATCCACCACAGGCAGCTTTATTAGATGTTCAAATTGGTTATGGCAGTGCCCCGCCCACATGCGCTGTCCTCTCTTTCCTGAACCCAGCTAAGGACTCCTTGCAGACACATCCTCATGGCTGCTTTGCCTGTTGTGATCTCTGCTCCTTTCCAAACGCTTGCTTTGGCAGCTTCCCCTTCATTGTGCCTGTGCCTCTCAGACTGGGTTCCCATGGTGGTTGGTTATTGAGCTGCTTGTTAGAGGAGGAAACAAGGGTTGTTGTGTACAATGGCAGGCCTGAACTGGCCTGGAGGCAGGACAGATGCTCTCCCAGGTGGGACTTCTCAGGGCACAGTGCAGGCATCCTGCCACTGGGCCCTGAGTCACTGTGGTGAGCAGCAGTCACACGTGGCACCAACCGCCCTTTTTGGCTTTAAAAAGTGCTGCTCTCTGTTAATAAATGAGTTTTTCTTCCTGCTTGGTTTGGCTCCCCGCTGTGTCTGATTGTCTCCCAGGATGAGGGAGGCTAGGGAACTGGTGAGCGCTGCACTGACCTTTCCTCGTACCCTGTCAGTCTTTCATGGGACAGATGAAGTCCCAACACCTCAGTATATCTTTGCCAGTTCTTGGGTTGAACTCAAGGCCTGGGCCCTGTCTGTAGCACTCTAATACTTGAGCCACAGTCCCAATTCTGGCTTATTCTGTGTATGTACTACCGAGAAATCGTACCCAGGGATTCTTGTATGCTAGAGAAGCACTCTCTCAATAATCCACATTCCCAGCTCCCTCATCTTTTTCTTAATGGTAGTTTTTTACGTAAGTATGCTGCCATTTTACATCCCCAGGTTTAATTTTCTGAATACTGGTTACTTCTACAAAACCTGATCTTCTCTTCTCCTGCCTGGTTTCTTACTGTTCCTCCATTGGCCTCATAATAAAATCTAAATAAAGGCTGCTGAGAACGTCAGTGTATCATATAAGTACCCAGGCCGGGAACCCTGGAAGAGAAAAGCCATGGGGCTGAAATGAAGAGAATGATGCAGTATACACAAGGAGCATATCTGAAAAATAAATTAGTAAATAAAAGGAGAAGCATTGCATAAGGTCTGTTTGCATTCAGGGAGGTAGTATACAGCATAAGTAGGTAGGGCACTGAAAATTTTTGTGGCCATACTAGTGCTTAAACTCAGTGTCTGATGCATTCCTCAGCTGTTTTTCCCAAGGCTGAGGATTTACCACTGCCACAGCTCCACTTCCAGCCATCTGGTCATTAATTGGACATAAGCTCCTCCCAGGCTTTCCTTCCTGGTTAGGCCTGTGCATCCTGCTCGTCTTTCTCTCTTAAAGCTGGAGCTCTGCTCGCTGGACCACTGTTCCACTTCTGGTTTTCTGGTGGTTTTTTGGAGATAAGAGTCTCACAGAATTTCTGCTCAGGCTGAATTTGAACGGCAATCTCGTGAACAGGAATCAAGCAGCTTTCTTCAGGAATACACCAAGGAGCCCCTCCACACAAACCCTTAGTCTAAACCTCGAGAGGCACTAGAGAAAAAGAGAAACATGAAGACGCGTCTAGTGTGTTCTAGATACTTAAAGTTGGAGACACACAACACTAATAATTATTAGATCATTTTATAGACAAAAGGAGCAATGAAGACAGTTTGAGGATCGCTCCAGCTTTTGGTCCTTTCAGCTTGAGACAACAAATTCACTGCAGCTCAATGCTAAGTGACAGAACTGGCGTGTCCTGTGGACATTTGCTCCCAAATCCTGTGACACTCATTTCTAACTTTTGGCTTCAAACCTGTGACTGAGAGGAGAAGATGAGGAGAGAAAATTCTTCTCAGAGATAACAGCTATAAAGAACATTGGGTAGTTAATTCATAAATTCAAACCGTTGGAATGACCCTGTTAAGAAGTCAGATTGTCCAGATTAAACAATGAAGAAGAAAAGAAAGAAGGTGCCAGTGGCTTCTCACTGTAATCCCAGCTCCTAAGGAGGCTGAGGTGTAGAGAATCTGAGTTTGAATCCAGCCAGCATAGCAAAATCCACGTCACTCTTATTTCTAAGAGATCACAGAAAAACCCAGAAGTTGGGCTGTGATTCAAAGTTAATGCACTACCCTTGAGCAAAAGGAGCTCAGGGACAATGTCTAGGCTCATAGTTCAACCCCAGGAACTGCCTCCTCAAAAATAGCCTGTATCTCCATGTATTTTGGTATGTATGGATGCATTCCTATAGGTGAAGCTCCACAGTAGTTATGAGGAATGGCACCAAGCTAGGAAATTTGTATTCAATAAAATGATTTAGTAACAGAGACTGCTTTCATGACAGTGCATAATCCAGGGCTCCCCTCACTGTTCCCAGTGTAGCCTGAGGGTTTCTCTGCATCCCAGGCCTGCTGGAAGAAGTCTCTCTCATTGTCTGGACAGGCAGACAAAAGGCCTCGCTCCTGTACAGCTGTGTAACAAACAACTCCATCTGGGTCAGATAGTGAGGATGATTTTGGGCAGGCTCTGAAGGTCAGGAGAAAAAGGTCTCTTTGTACCCCAAACTATCTCTATCCCCAGTGCTGTGGTTTGCTAGGAAGCCTTCATTTGTACCACCCCCTGTGTCAGGCCAAGTCCTGTGCACTTATCCTTCCTTTGTGAGACTATATTCCGCTGTTCAGATACAGTGCTCAAGAGTCCTGCTGGCAGACAACTAGGGCACTGAACTTAATTAAATGTTTCAGTACCAGTGATGATGGGCCTGTGATGTTTCTTCTAGGTTTCAGGAAGCTTGGGAAATCCAAGCACATATCTGATATCACAAAGCTTCCTATCATCTAGGGCTGGTGAATCTCATCAGGTTTTGAAACATTTGACCTCTCCTAGTTGGGCCCTGTGTGGCTAGGTTTTGGGGTTGAACACAGGGCCAGGGTACTGACCATGAACTCAGTGCAGAAGCCCGGTGTTTAACCATTTTGGGTAACAGCATTCCTTTTAGTCTCTCTCTCTCTCTCTCTCTCTCTCTCTCTCTCTCTCTCTCTCTCTCTCTCTCTCTCTCTCTCTCTCTCTCTCTCTCTCTCTTTCTCTCTCTCTCTCTCTCTCTCTCTCTCTGTCTCTCTGTCTCTCTGTCTCTCTGTCTCTCTGTCTCTCTCTCTCTCTCTCTCTCTCTCTCTCTCTCTCTCTCTCTCTCTCTCTCTCTCTCTCTCTCTCTCTCTCTCTCTCTGTGTGTGTGTGCATGTGTATGCACACGGGCACACAGGGGCACAGGCACATACACCATTCTTGGAGGTTGAAACCAGGACCTGAGCACTGTACCTAGTTTCTCTTGTACAATCATAGCCTTCTCCCACTTGAACCACAGAGCTTCTTCAGGCCTTTTTTACTGTTGTGGTCCTGAGAAATCAAACCCAAATCAAATATGGTTTCATATTTGTAAAGCACTTTAACCCTAAGGCACATTCCAAACCCTAAACTTCAGGTTTGTTAGTTTGTTTCTCTCTTTTCTTATTATTGTAGGAGTTCATGTCTGGGACTGGGTGCTGTCCTTGAACTCTTCAGCTCAAGTCTTGTGCTTACCACTTGAGCCAAACACCATTTCAGCTTTTCTGGTGGCCTATTGGAGCTAAGTGTCTCAATGACTTTCCTGCCCAGGCTGGCTTTGAACTATGATCCTCAGATCTCAGCCTCCTGAGTAGCTAGGATGTCAGGCATGAGTGACAAGCACCTAGCTTCCACTTCAGGTTTCTTAGTGGTGAATTGGAGATAATAGGCTCATGGTACCTTTTGTGTCTGGGATAATTTGGAACCCAGATCCTCAGATCTCAACTGCCTGAGAAGGCAGGATGAGAGACCTCAGCTATAGACCCCTAGGCTGTGGCATCTGCTGGAATGGGGTCCATGGCTCCAAGCGATGGAGTGTTAATCATGAACCCAAGAGGTAAGGGTCAGGGCTTAGGTCCCTATTTCAAGGTTCATGACAGAAAAAACAAAACAGAACAATTGTCTGAAGTAGACAACTTACTAGTCTTCAGTAATACGTAATTTTGTCCCTGTCATGGAGACATATCTGAGCCCCAATATTCTTGTCTGCATAATCATCTCAGTGGGGAGATCTCACAAGGGCCCAATTAAAGAATATACCTGGTGAAGGAAACAGCACATGGCACTCTTTGCATGACTAAACACACAGCATCCTGTGAAAGACTCAGAACCCAGCACCCAATGCAAGACTCAGCACACTGCACCTTGTGAAGTACACAGCACATAGCACCATGTGCAGGACTCAGCACAGAGTACCCTATGGAGGACTCAGCAAATAGCTCTGTCCCACAAGCTGTCATTAGACTGAGGGCGCTCTAATCAATATCACCATTCTTTGAGGAACATTTCACAAACCACACAAGTTCACACCTAACAGTTTAGTGGGATTTTGGGGGGGGGGGGATTAGTCATGGAGCTTGAGCTTAAAGCTTGGGGATATTATTTTTCTAATAACATTTGCACCTGGCTAGAACTCTACCACTTTGAGCCATATTTCAAAGAGTCTAGCAGACTTCCTGCCATGTATTAAAGCCCCAGAGCGGCCAGTATATCAGGGGTAAGCCAGGGTAAACCAGGATGATGGGGGTAACCCGTGGAGCTGGGTTGCAGCAGTTTATATCTTGCTAAGTCAGGTTAGGTGGCAGCTGTCAGCACCAGACTCCTAGCTTGCTCTGTCATGTGGTATTTGAAGTCCTATCCTTTTATAGTTTCAATTAGAACATTATACCTCTTTTTGGCGGCAGTCCTGGGGCTTGAGTAAGGGTTTTGACACTGTCCCTAAGCATTTGTGCTCAAGGGTAGAACTCAATTGATCGAAAGACAGCAGAACTTCTGAGTTTTCTGTTTATGTGGTACTGAGGAATGGAACCCAGGGCTTCATGCTCACTAGGTGAGCAGTCAACCACCAAACCCCAGGAGTGAACGAGATATAAATAGATAGAGATTGATGTAGATAAGCATTATATACACAGAAAGATGTCTGTATATTATTAATTATGGATATTACTATCAATTATTACTTATTAAATTATGTCTCCATTTAATGATGTTTCCCAGTTAACAATTAATAAAGCATTAACTAAATTACTCAATATTTTGTTATTGTTTATCACATATGTACATACAGCCATACACATAATTTCATATTTTATAGAATGAGACAGATATCTATATATTATTAAATTATGCATCATGTGTTACTACCAATTATTAGGTATTTATGTTTCCATGCAATTTTTATTCTGGTAATACTTAATAAAATATTAAACTTAATCCACATCCTATAGTTTTTGTGTCTAATTTCATCCTAGAATGATTCACTACTAATTATATCTGTTTTTCATTTATTGTAGTGACAATTCTTCCACCTATGACATTTTTTACATTTACAACATCCTATTACATATAGATTTGCATATATTACATATAGATTTGCATCTGAATTATACATACTACCTGTCACCGAGCACTTTCAAAAAAAAAGTAAACATGTGTTATGCTCGGCTTCCCACTCCAAGATTACATTTTTTGGCAGTGGTGGGATCTAACTCAGGCCCTAGAAGGCTCAATTCATGAATGGCTGACTGTCAGCACAGCAGCCTCTAGCCAATTCAGCTGCCAGGCACTTCCCAGGGCCTGAAATCGAACCCCGTATGTTGATCCCATATTGCGCATAGTGTACTTATTCATTTTATTTTGGTTTTATTTATTTACTTACCATTTATTTTATTGACATTTATTACACATGAAATATTTATTATATTTATTACATAGGATATAGTTTTGCCTATGTATGAAATTTCACACCTGATACCCAGGACTTTCACAGAAAAGGAAAACATGTGTCACCATGGGCTTCTTACTCCATGATTCAATTTTTGTGAGTGCTGGCATCTAAAGTCACAGCCTACAAGGCCTAATTCATGAATGGATGAGTGTCAGTAGGCCAGTTTGAGGCATATTGAGCTCACAAGGATTTCCAGAACTTGGGATCCAGCTCCAGGAGTTGACAAAATTAGAATAGATAGACATGCAGATGGTAGTACACAAATAAATATTGATTTTTATAGAGTGCCAGAGATGTCTATACATTATTCGGTTACATAGGCTACATTCCTATCAATTCTTGGGTATTTAGTATACCTCCATGTAATTAATATTATTGTTTTCATCCTTAATTATTAGTTAAATCAACCACTGTCCTGAAACTATTGTGTCCATGTAATTAATAGTATTCTTTTAATGTGTCAAAAATATTCATTAAAATCCATTGGCCTCCTAAAATCACTCTATATAGTAGTATTCAGAAACAACTAATTCAACCTTGCCATTCATAATCTTCCATCGGTATTCCTATGAATAGGAAGGAGACTCTTAGGATCTCCCTCCATTGGTAAGCGTCAGGACCCGGCTTCAAACACAGCGACTATATTTCCATGTATGGCTTCCCTGGTAGCCCGCCAGCCTTCAGCAATGCCAAGTTACCAACATTCTTCAACCGTGTCATTCAGTTGCAGTATGGTCACCTTGAGAAGAAGACAAATGTAAATCCGGTAGCCATCTGCAAGTTGCCAGTTCTTTTTTTTTTTTTTTTTTTTTTTTCTGTGTCTCATTAATTTTTTTTTTTCTTGTCAGCCTTTGAGTCTCAGGAACCCAGGTGCGGCTATGGGTCCAGTGGCTGCACCACAGGCTAGAGTGATGAAAGCTGAGGCAGAATTGCCATGACCTGATTTCAAGCCCTGTGCTTGACAAAAGAAAAATACATACATACATACATACATACATACATACATACATACATACATGCATGCATGCATACATACATATGTACATATATTAAAAATATTTTAAAAAATTATGAGCTCCTTGGCTTAGAATTCATGTCATTTTTTCTGTCAGGCCTGGGAATTTAACTCAGGGTCTGGGTAAATCTGCAGCACTGTGGGGGATGGGGAAGATCACCATTCTGGAAGACAAGAAAGTCAGGCCTGTTTCTAGGGCCTGAATTCAAGTCTTGGCACTCAAAAAATAATATATTTATATATTTTAAGTACATGATTTTTATTGACCTACACATTTTTACTGTATACTAACTGCATATTGCAGTTAGTATATTCAGTTAGTATATTCATTTTATTTTGTGTTTTGTTTCTTATATATTTTAGTGAATATGATTACAAATATAATATTTTTTGCATCCTATTACATAAGACATAGATTTGCCTATGTATTCTACATCATTCCTGAGTCGCAGAAATTTCACTGATAAAGAAACCAAGTGGGGCAATTGGCTTTCCCCAGGATTAAGTTTTTGGCAGTTCTGTGACTTGAACTCAGGGGCTAGCAGCCCACTTCGTGAGTGGGTAACTGTTAGCACGCCAGTCTGATGCAAGAGAAGTTGGCGGGCAAATTTGAGGACCTGAGATCAACCCATAGGAATGGCCAATATATAAACAGATAGATGATTAGACTGCAGTGTGTGTGTGTGTGTGTGTGTGTGTGTGTGTGTGTGTGTGTGTGTGTGTGTGTGTGTGTGTTGTGAACTGCTTTTGATCAGGAATAGCCATTTACCACTGGAGCTACATGGCTCTACTTCTGGCTTTGTTTGCACTGAAGTTGGACAGGAATCTCAAGGACTTTCCTGCCTACTGTGAATTTGACCATTATCCTCCTATCACAGCCTTGTAAATATCAATGAAGACTGCTGAGAGCCACTGGTGCCTGCCTAATCATTGGTCTTGCTGTTCTTGGACAGACCAGTGAGTTCCCTATCCTTGAGTTAAAATGGTGGGAGCTGCAGCCCACAGTTGGAATCCTTGTCCTGCCAACTCCAAATGGAAGGAGATCTTTAGAAAGTCATTCCTATCTATATGAATACCAAGGGAATGTGATGTATGTTATGATTGAATGGGCAGCTCTTAAATAATTCTAGGATAAAATTATACACAATTATATTATAGGACACTGATTGATTTTAATCAATATTTCATGAAGTATTTAAACAATCACGTTCATTAAATGGAGGCATAATGAAATACCTAAGAATTGGGCGTCACATAGTATAAAGGTGCCATTTTTACTGCTAGGACTGGATTGGAGCTCAAAGTCTGGTTAACTCTGTTGCACTGTGTGGAAACGGAAAGCTAACCTTCTTGAAGTCAAGAAATTCATGTCTGTTCCTTAGGTCTGAAATCGATCCCCAGCACAAGAATACATCCTATTTGTGTACATTTTAAATATATTATTTATATTTACATACATAGGTTGATACCATATTGCATTCAGTGTAGTTATTCATTTAATTTTTGTTTTATTCATGTGTTTGTGGGGCACATGGGCAGCAAAGATGGTGCTGAGAGGAAGTTGAGTGGGCACAGCCCAATTTTTTACCTTAAAATCCGATTGGGTAAAGCTTAGGCGCATGATACGGTGTGACCTTTACATTGATTGGTTGGTTCCTTTCCCTCCCCTTCCATGCCTCACAGTTTTTCCCTTTAAAAGGTGCTTGCTGTGTGGTAGTAAATGAGTTCTTGCTTGACTTGACTCCCCATTGTGTGTGAATGTCTCCCAGTCTAAGGGAACGGGAGAACGGACGAGTGGCCCACTTACCATTCCCAGGCCCCATACATCTTTCGGGGGCAAACAAAGACACAACATGTATTGACTGTTTATTTTATTGACTAATATGCTACATAGAACTTTGGTTACATTGATTAAATAGGATATAGATCTGCATATGTATTCCACTTATACCTGACACCCAGGACTTTCACAGAAAAAGAAAACAGATGTCACCATCAGTTTCTTACTTCATGATTCATTGTTTGGGCATGATGGCATCTGAACTCAAGGCCCACAGAGCCAAATTCATGAATGTGTGTGTGTTAGCATGCCATCCTGGAACAAATTGAGCTGATAGGCAGTTCCCAGGATCTGAGATAAAGCACCAGGGGTTGACAAAATAAGAACAGATTGACACGCAGATCGTAGTACACTAATTTATACGTACATACATACATATATATATATATATATTTACAGAGTGCCAGAGATGTCTATCAATTGTTCAGTTATATAGGCTACATTCCTACCAATTCTTGGGTGTTTATTATGTCTCCATGTAATTAATGTTATTATTTTTATCTTTAATAAACTATTAAGTAAATCAGTGTGAGAAATAGTATTCTTTTAATGTTTTATAAGATATTAAATAAAATCAATCAGCCGACTGAAATCATGAAGTCTAATTGTGTACAAGTGTCATTCATGAGCATGTCATTCAACTGTGATATCGATAACATTCCATCATTATTCCTGTGGATGGGAACGAATTTCTTAGGATCTCCCACCATCTGGAAGTGTAATGACTATATTCGAACTGTAGGCTTATGTTGCAGTGCGGGACAATGGCTTCTCCAATAGCCCTCAATTAAAAAATATATTTAGTGCCTTGGTTTGCAATTCATGACATTTTTTCTGCCAGGTCTGGGATTTGAACTCAAGGTCTGGGTATATATGCAGCACCATGACGGAAGGGAATCTGAACATGCTTGAAGACAAGAAAGTCAGGCCTGTTCCCTAGGCCTGAATTCAAGCCTAAGAGCTGGAAAACATACTCCTTATATCCATTTTAAAGATAGGATTTATACTTCCATACACATAGTCAGTCCATATTTTGTTGGGTATGGTTATTCATTTTATTTCTTGTTTTATTCATTGACTTATCATTTATTTCATTGACTCTGATGACCCCTCTAACATTTATTACATTGTTTACATCCTATCACAGCATCCAGATTTGTAAATATATTCTCCATCATGCCTGACTCCCAGGACTCTCACAGAAAAGGAAAACCTGTGTCACACTTGGCTTCATACTCCAAGATTAAATTTTTGACAGTGCTGGGATCTGAACTCAGGGTTTAGTCAACCCAATTCATGAATGGATGAGTGTCAGCATAGCAGCCTTTATGCAATGAAGCTGTGAAGTGGTTCCCAGGTACTGAGATAGAGCCCCAGGATTGACCAAAACAGTGATGCAAGTATAAGCAGAGTGTGGTATACAAATAAATATATATTAGTAAGGAGCATCAGAGCCGTCTATCTATGATTGAATGGCACCTACTACATTCCTACCAACTCTTAAGCATGTATTATATCGCCATTGAAGGAATATTATTTCTTTCATGCATAATAACCTATTAATTAAAATCAGCGTCCTAGGATTATTGGATCCAATTTTAGACTATACTGAAGAATGAGCTACTCTTTCAATTGGTATTCCTATGCATAGGAACGAATTTTTTGTGATCTCTTGCCACTGGTAGGTGTCAGTTCTGGGATTTGAACCCGGGGCCTATGTTCACAGGTTGGCCTATGGATTCCCTGATAGCAAGCCAGCCTTCAGGTATGGCAGTTCAGGTCCACTTTTCAGCCATGTTATTCAGACCTAGGATGGTCACTGTGCAAAGAAAAAAATGTAAAACCCTCAGCCCTCTGCTGCTTGCCACTTTTTGTGCTATGCTACATTTTTTTTCTTCCTGAAAGCCCTCTGGGCCTAGGATCCCTGGATTGACTAAAGGTCTGAGGGTGCCCCACTCTAGGGCGATTGAAGCTGAGTCAGAGTTGCCATGACCTTAGTTCAAGCCCCATGTTGGCAAAATAAAGAATACATAAAAACATTAATAAATTATTTATCTATATTAAATAAGAAATAAAGTCCTTGTTTTGAATTTCTACCAGTTTTTTTTTCCTAACCTGGGATTTGAACTTAGGGTCTTGGTAAATATGTAGCAATGTGAGGAAAAGTGAAGATTTGCCACTACTTGAGTTCAAACCTAGTGCAAATCCAAAAATAAAAATTAAGTCACTGAGCTCGGCAGAGGGAGTACTTGTAGAGATGGGAGGGAAGGAATGATAGTGGGAAAACAAAGGAGGATGCAACAATGCTCAATAGGAAATATACTCATTACCGTGCTCATTTAAATGTAACCCCTCTGTACAACATTTTTACAATAAAAAATGAAAAAAAGGAGGGCTCAGACAAGCATTTTGGGGGTAAGAGCAAGGTGTCTGAATCGATGTCCAAAATTCTACACTGCGTTTTTAAAAAATGTTCAGTATGTAACTGAATAAACATAACTGCTTCCATTAAAAAAAATTAAGTCACTGTCTTGTAACTGGGGCCAGTATTTCCATCATTGCTGGTATTTGAACTCACCATCCAGGTAACTATTTTGCACCATGGGTGAAGGCAAAGCTCACTGTCCTTGAAGAAAAAAAATTCAGGCTAGAGTTCCCAGCATCTGAATGAAGGCCCTGCAATGGAAAAATTATTTCTACATATGTGTAATATATGATATATATTTACGTATGTATGTTTATTACATATTATAATTTTTATTATTGATTTTCTATTTTATTTTTTACTTCTCATTTACTTATTGTTTACTGTATTTAGTATTATTAAATGGAAGCATTTGTCACAGTCTTCACATGTTTAGAGTCTGTTCCAAGTATGAACTTTGTCTTCTTTATCTTTAGAACCTTCCTATAGGAATTTTTTAGATGATTTATACTCAGAAGCCTTTTCTTGGGGATAGTCAAGTTGAGGAATAAATTTGTAAGGGTGGGGCTAGAAATGTGGCTTAGTTGTAGAGAGCTGGCTCAGCATGCATGAATGGTAAGGTTTGAATCCTCAGTGCCACATACTCAGAAATACCCGCAAGCTGTGGAGTGGCTCAAGTGGTATAGCGCTAGGCTTGAGAAAAAGGAGCTCAGAGACAGTACCCAGACCCTTAGCTCAAGCCCGAGGTCTGGCAAAAACAAGAGGCCAGATGCCTGTGGCTCACAACAGGAACCTTAGCTTCTCAAGAGGCTGAGATCTGAAGACCACAGTTCAAAGACAGCTTAGGCATGGCAAACCTGTTAGACTCTTATCTCCAATGAACCACAAAAAGACCATATGTGGTTCTGTGGGTCAAGTGGTAGAGTGTTTGCCTTGAGCTGATGGGCTCAAGGACAGTGCTCAGGCTTGAGTTTGAGACACAAAACTGGAAAAAAAGTGAGGGTTAAGCAAAGTACTTTTCCTTTTTGTTAATTAGAACATTCTTTGGAAAAACGATTGTGCACGTACACCAGAACTGGAGTTAGAGCTCAAGGTTCAAACGTAGCCCATCCATATGCACAGCCTCTCAGACTCTAGCATTATAACCTTGTGTTCTATGGTTCTAAGAGGTCCAATGTAGAAAGGCCTAATATGCTGCCCAAGCCCTTTGTGATAAGCAGTTGACTTGTAATGCAAAAGTTATTACAGTTCTGAACCTAGGAGAGCACCAGTAGCTCATGCCCATCACCCTAGCTCAGGAGCCTGAAGTCTGAGTATCACAGGATGAAGCCATCCAGGGTTGGAAAGTCTATGACACTCTGACTTCTACTACTGAAAGGTCAGATGTTCAAGAGCTTCCTGTGTCTCCCTTGGTAATGAGAAGTTGCTTGCACTCTAAATTTTCTTAGAGTTCTTGAGTTATAAATGCAGGAAATAAAAATCATTGCCTAATCCTGGGTTCAAATGAAGTTCTCAGCTTCCAAGGCCTAGTCTTGTTAGCAGGAAGAACTCCAGTGTAACAACATTTGAAGGCAGAAAACAGTTTCAAAAGCCAGAATAGGCAAAGAGACCTAGGCCTACAGGATTAGGAGGCAGAACGTACACAATCAACAGGGAAGTGAGCTGCAAAACCACTTCATTCCAGACGCGGCCAGCAATGAGGGGAAACCTGAAATATTTGTCAGAGTTACACCAGGGTGAGGCTTTTATCAGCCTCTTCAAACAATGACTAATTAAACTTCCTTCTTCAGGTGACGGGAATCTCAGGCTATCTTTAGGTTAACAATAGAGAGCCTTGCTCTTTGGTCTTAGGGAGTGGGTTTTTGACTCTCCATCTGTCAGATTTGAAGGCCCTTCTTCTACCTCTGCCAGTCCATTCTCCTTCCTTCATTCTCCACATCATTAATGCAAATCCCCAGTCCAAGGAGAGGCAGGGCCCTCTCTCTTCTGGCTCCAAGCACCTGAGTTAGAACCTGGCTCTGCCCTCTTGACTCTGGGGCCCTCGGCTGCCTGAGAAGTGGGAGACAGTCTTCCTGCTCTGTGGTTGTGTGAAGACCATGTTGGTGTCCTGGCACTCTGCAGAAGACCTCATGACTGGGGAGTGTTCCCTTCTTTCCTCCTGACATCCAAGACCAATTCTGGCTTTTTCTTGAATGTACTACTGAGGAATCAAACCCAGGGCTTCTTGCATACTAGACAAGCACTCTCTCATTAATCCACATTCCCAGCCCCCTTGTGTTTTTCTTAATGGTAGTTTTTACATAAGTATGCTACCATTTTATGCCCCCAATTTTAATTTTCTGAATACTTGTTACTTCTAAGAAACCTGATCTTCTCTTCCCTAGCCTGGTTTTTGACTGTTCCTGCATTGGCCTCATAATAAAATGTAAATAAAGGCTGCTGAGGGTGACCTGCTTTAGGCAGATGGCTGCACAGATTGTTGTGTATGTCTGTTTGTTGACACTCCTGGACCTTGAACTCAAGATCTAGGCACAGTCCGTGAGCTGCTTTTCTTAAGGCTAGCCCTCTAACACTGGAGTCATATGGCTAGACTTCTGTCTTGTTAGCCCTGAAGTTGGAGAGGGCTCTCAAGGACTTTTCTGCCTTGAGTGACTTTGACCATGATCTTCCTATCACAACCTTGTAAGTATCAAGGAGGACTTCTGAGAGCCACTGGTGCCTGCCTAATCATTGGTCTTGCTGATGTTCTTGAACAGTCCAGTGAGTTCCCTATCCTCGGGTTGAAGTGCTGGGAGCTGGAGCCCACAGTTTGAATCCTGGTCCTGCCACCTCCAAATGGCAGGAGATCCTAAGAAACTCATTCCTATCCATATGAATCCAATGGAATGTGATGTATGTCATGATTGAATGGGAAGTTCATAAATGATTCTCAGATAAAATTGGAAACAATTAGAGTATAATACCCTGATCAATTTTAATTAGTACTTTATGATACTTTTAAACAATCACATTTATTAAATGGAGGCATAATGAAACACCTCAGAATTGGGTGTCACATAGTATAGAGGTGCCATTTTTTCTACCAGGACTTTCCTTAGTTAATTGTTTTATCCCATTTTCTGAATGTAATTTGGTATATGAAACTAGAATATATTATAAATCAATTATTCAAACAGTTTTTATCATAAATGTTTATAGCGAAATATAGAGATAAATCCAAGTTATATATATTTTGAAGACAGTGCTTGGTTAGTCCTCTTCTCATATTCCCCATTTCCTTCATGAGAATAATACACATTGTAAGGTAATGATTAGACTGTTTTGGTGAAATAGGTTGACTTTAAACCAATGAGTTACTCTATGCTGCATTTTGTTTACTTTATATCCAGAAAATCTAAATTCTTACTTTATCATTTTCCTTAGGCTTTATACTCAGATTTAATCACTGATGGGTGACAAATAAAGATATAAACATTTTTTAGCAGTGGCTAAATTTAGGCTGTGGAATCTAGGTACAATGTGACTCATGCAGATTGTCCTCATAAGTCATGAGACCCTGGTATCATAATGTTAATCAATGCTTACTGGTGTCGTGCTTATGAGATTTTGTGTATTATAAACAGTGTTTATTAGAATGTTTTTGGAATCAACATCATTTCATGAGTTAGGAACTGAAGAGAGACATTATACTCAGAACAAAATTTAAGCAGGCATCCAAAATTAGTTACCAAGATACACATCATGTAACACAATGTTTTAAAAATGCAAAGTAAAGGAAATAATTTATGAAAAACATCAACATTTACAATAAATACAGAATCACTATGACTGATTTTTCTTTTACCCCAGCTGCAATATGGCTTACATAATGACTTTTCTGGTGATATGTTTAATTAGGTCTTGATATTTAGTTGGAGAAGTTATGTTCTTTCATTTATTCATTTGTCAGATCAAAGAGGAAATGAATTCCATGCCAGAGTCAACATCCATAATAATGTTACAGATGTATCCTGCTACTTTGCCAAAATTTCAAATCAGCATGAGTAACTCGGGTCTTTTTTTGGATCTAAATATATAAGTATGTAATTTTGTCAGTACTAGACAGATTTTGACCACCATTTCTTAAGCTATTATTTTCCAGGAAATACTTCTCTCTTTTCATGAAATTTTTAATTTCATTTATATCATGTGTTGATATTCTCCTTTAGATTACCCACATTCAGTCTTCTACAAAGTGTAATTTGGAGTAGTTTAAAGCTATATACACTCATGTACACTGCTCAGCTTTTATTATTTGCATATTTTTTCTTGTTAAGTCAATAGGAATTCGTTCTCAATTTGGATAATATTGGCCTTATTCATTGCTTTTCTGAATTTGTTAAGTATGTCATGATTTTGTTATTTTATTCTTTTAAATATGTGCAGATCTCACTCCACATACATTCGTTTTAAACAATTTGATCCATTCAAGGGATTTGCTATATTAGGTTCATCTAGATGAATTTAATTACAAATTAATGCAACCATATTTCTGAGACACAGTTACTTTTATGGCTCTACTCCAAGTTAACATGTATTTCAGCATTTTGTGCTTAAAAAAACTGGGCACAACATGTTTTTGTTCCTGGGGGACTTCTACTTTGTTGATTGTTTTTCCAGTTGTGGTGACTTCAATATATGTGTGCATTTTATTTCAATTGTTTTGTGTCAATATTATAGTTCATATAACAGAAATTACAAAAATAGTCAGTGATTTATGATTATTCCAAATAGATTCTAAGCGAGACACTTGAAATTTTGTGACAACTGGGAATGGGCAGGTCTTCATAATGGAGGGGAGAGCAGAATAACAGACATTGTTTGACATGATTTTAATTCTTCCTCCTCTTGCCTCACTATTTCCAATGGTATTACTTCAAAGTCTTTAGTGGAAAGAAAATATTTTTGTCTGTATGAACTCAGAATTTGTTATTCAATTGGGACACATTGTACATTTATATTTCATTTTAACTCAAAAAACTTCTTTCCTTCATTTAAATTAACAGTTGTGATTTTATAGTGCTAAAGTAACATCTACTAATTTATACGAAAAGGTCCAAACTATATTCACTTCACACTATATGTAATATAGAGTGTAATAATAATAATGAGTAATATAGTATGTAATAATTGCCTTTGGGGAAAGTCAATTACAGTGGGTTTTTGTGAGATACTGAATAATAGTAAAACATATTTGATTGTATTACAAAACTCCTAGTTACATCTAAAAATTACTCATAGTTATAAATTAATGCTGAAAAATAACATTGTTTATTAGAAAAATCCTGAAGTTTCAATAAGCTTGTTTTTTTAAACTTGTCTTGAATCTGGGCTTCGGTGGCTAATGCCTGAAATCCTAGCTACCCAAAAGTCTGAGATCTGAGGATAGTGGTTCAAAGCCAGCGTGGGCAGAAAAGTCTGTGAGACTCTTATCGCCAATATATCTCTTGAAAACTAGAAATGGCACTGTTGCTCAAGTGGTACCGTGTTATCCTTGAGCTGAAGGGCTCAGGGACAGTGCCCAGTCCCAGTGTTCAAGCCCCCGACAGGCAAAAACAATTGGCATGGATTTTTACTTTATTATTTCATGATTTTTAATGTGAAAATATATACAGAGGGTGTACAATTACATGAACAAACTAATGAGTACATTTCTTATCAAGCATTGTTGCCTCCTCCCTTGTTTCCCCTTCCCATCCCTTCCCATCTCCCTTTCTGCCCCCCCCCTCCCGCCCCCTGGGCCAAAGTTGTAATGTTCGATTTTCGACATAATGTCTTATACATGTCATTGTTGCAATGGGTTCACATGTATCCCAATTTGTTTTTTCCTTCCCCTCCCCAAATTATACCAATATCAAATACAGTGAATATAGAGGTTATATCGTGGGAGAGGGACATAAATAGCAACAAAGAAATCATCTTGTCGGAAGTGGCGCTGTAGCTCAAGTGGTAGAGCGCTCGCCTTGAGCTGAAGAGCTGAGGGACAGCGCCCAGGCCCAGAGTTCAAGCCCCACGACCGACAAAAAAAAAAAAAAAAAGAAATCATCTTGTAAATATGCTAGAAAAAACAGCAAGAAAGAAAAACCATTTGAGTCCTTATCTTGGTGTTCATTTCACCTAACATCAACTTGTCTGAGAGTTTGTGTTTATCACCGACATATACTAGTTATTGCAAATAAGGGAAACCATGGAAGCTATGTTTCTTTGGGCCTGGATTACTTCACTTAATATAATATTTTCCAAGGGTTTCCATTTCCTAACAAATGGGGCAATGCCATTTTTTCTGATGGAGGCATAGAATTCCATTGTATATATATACCACATTTTTTTATTGTAAAATACCGTACAGAGGAGTTACAATTACATGGGCAAGGTAACGAGCACATTTTTTATCAAGCATTGTTGCCACATTTTAATCAATCCATTCATCTACTAAGGAGCATCTGTGTTGGTTCCATATCTTGGGTATGGTAAATAATACTGCAATAAACATAGTGGTGCTGCTAGCTTTAGTATGGGCTTGTTTGTGATCATTTGATAAATGCCCAAATGTGGGTTGCTGTGTCATAGGGGAGCTCTATATGTAGTCTTTTGAGGAACCTCCATACTACTTTCCAAAGTGGTTGAACAAGATTGCAGAACCACCGACATCCTGTCCAGCTTCTGTTGTTATTACCGTTCTTCATTATAGCATTCTAACTGGGGTAAGGTGGTATCTCAATATAGTTTAGATTTGCATTTCTTTTATGGCTAGGGAGGTCGAGCATTTCTTCATGTATCTATTGGCTATCCTTCTTTCCTCTTCAGAAAAGTTTCTCTTTAGTCTTTAGCCTACTTATTTATTGGGCAGTTGTTTCTTTGAGGATTTGTTGTTGGGGGATTTAATTTTTTGAGTTACAAGTATATTTTAGATATGAGACCCTTGTCCGTTGTATGGCTAGTGAAGATCTTGTCCCAATCCATGGGCTTTCTATTGATCTTGCTAACTCTGTCCGTTGCCATGCAGAAGCTCTGCAATTTCATGCAATTCCATTTGTCCAACGTTTCTTTGATCTGTTGTGCTTCTGGGTCTCTATTAAGAAGATCTTGTCCCAATCCATGGGCTTTCTATTGATCTTGCTAACTCTGTCCGTTGCCATGCAGAAGCTCTGCAATTTCATGCAATTCCATTTGTCCAACGTTTCTTTGATCTGTTGTGCTTCTGGGTCTCTATTAAGAAAATTTCAGCCTGTGCCAATGACACATAGATTATCTCCTAGTTTGTCCTGCAATGTTTTCAGGGTGTCTGCTTTGACTCTGAGGTCTTTCATTCATTTGGAGTTGATTCTTGTGCAGGGTGATACATATGGATCTAGCTTTAGTTTTCTAAAAGTGATTAGTCAATTTTGTCAGCACCATTTACAGACGAGGCTCTTTCTTCCATTCTAATTTTTAGCTCCCTTATCGAAGACTAGGTGTCTATAGGTCTGTGGCTTCATTTCTGGGTTTTCAATTCTATTCCACTGGTCCTGAGGTCTGTTCTTGTGCCAGTACTAAGCTGTTTTTTTTTTTTTTACAATGGCTTTGTAGTAGAGTTTGAAATATGGTATTGTTATTCCACCACCACTTTTCTTTCTGTTAATGATCTTTTACGCTATTCAGAGTCTTTTATTGTTCCATATGAATTTTTGGATTGCCTATTCTATTTTCTTGAGGAATGAGTTTGTAATATTGATAAACATCACATAAATTTGTAGATAGCCTAGGGAAATATTGCGATTTTCACCATGTTGATTCTGCCAATCCAGGAGCATGGGAGGTTTTTCCACTTTCTAAGTTCCATTTTTATTTCCTTTTTCAGGTTTTTAAAGTTTGCATCATAAAGATCCTCTCATAAAATACCTAGGTATTTTATTTTTTATTGGTTGTTATGAATGGAGTTGCTTTCTTGATTTCAGCCATGCTTTTCTCATTGTTGGCATACAGAAAAGCCATTGATTTTTGATAGTTAATTTTCCCCTGCTACTTTGCCAACGTTTTGAATCAGCATGAATAATTTCGGAGTGGAGTCGGTGGAATTATTTAAATACAACATCATGTCATCTGAATATAGGGAGAGTTTTACATCATCTTTCCCTATTTGGAGCCCTTTTATGTTTGCATCTTTTCTTTTGCTGTTGCTAGGCATTCTATTACTAAATTGAAGAGAAGTGGAGAGAGTGGACATCCTTGTCTTGTTCCTGAGTTCAGAGGAAATGGCTTTAGTTTTTCAGCATTAACTATAATGCTGGCTGTAGGTTTGTCATATACAGCCTTTATTGTATTTAGGAATGTTGACTGGATTCATAGTTTTTACAGAGCTTTCATCACAAAGGGATGTAGGATTTTGTCAGTGCTTTTTCTGCATCTATTGAGATAACCATGTGGTTCTTATCCTTGCTCTTGTTGATGTGATGAATTTTATTAATTGATTTGCATATATTGAACCAGCTTTGCATCCTTGAAATGAATGCTCTTTGATCGTTGTGTATGATTTTTTGGATGAATTGTTGACATCGATTGGCTCAAATTTTGTTGAGGAGTTTTGCATCAATGTTCTTCAAAGAAATGGGTCTACAGTTTTCTTCCTTTGATGAGTACCTATCTGGTTTTGAGATAAGGGTTCTGATGGAACCATAGAATGAATTCTGTAATGAACTTTCTCTTTCAATTTCATTGAAGAGTTGGAGGAATATTGGTGTGAGCTCTACTTTGAAGGCCTTATAGATTTCCGCTGTGAATCCATCTGGTCCTAGGATTTTCTTAGATGTGAGGACTCATTGCTGTTTCTAATTCTATGCTTGATATGGGCATGTTAAGTTGATTTAACTCATCTTGTTTGTTTCAGAATGTTAAGATTTGCTAGGAAAAGGTGCATTTCTGCCAGGTTCTCAAAGTGATTTGCATAATGGTTTGAAAAGTATTCCCTTATCATTTTTTGAATCTTGGTTGTTTTTGTGATGATGTTTCCATTTGCATCTCTGAGTTGATTTTTTTTTTAAATTTGGGTGAGTTTTTTTCTTTTTCTAAAAAGGTTTGCTTAAGGGTCTGTCAATTTTGTTAATTTTTTCGAAGTAACAACTCTCTGTTTTGTTGATTCTTTCTCTGATGTTTTTGGTTTCTAATTCATTTAATTCTTCTTTCCATCTACTGGATTGGGGTTTATCTTGCTGCTCTTTTTCAAGGAGGTTTGGATGTCTTATTAAATTGTTGGTTTCAGATCTCTCCAATTTGTCCTTGTAGGACCGCAAAGCTATAAATTTGCCTGTGAGTACTGCATTTGCTGTGTCCCAGAGGAGCTGGTAATTTGTGTGTTCATTTTGTTTTAATATCATGAACATTTGCATTTCTTTTCTAATCTCTTCCATGACTCATTGGTGATTCAACAGTGTGTTGTTCAGCCTCCATGTAGTACAGGACTTTCTTCGTTGGCTTTTGGTGTTGAGTTCTAATTTTATTCCCTTGGATGCTGTTTCTTGGCTTTTACTGTGGTCTTGTTGGTTTCCTATGTGTACGACACTTTTGTCTTTTTTATGGCTAGTTTGGTGGAGATCTATAGTTTCAATTTTTCTTTGCTATGGGAGGTTTTTATTTGACCTCCAGTTATGAAGGAGAGTTTAGCTGTGTACAGTATTCTTGTTTGATAGTTGTTTGTCTTTAGCGCATGGCATACACCATTCCAGGCTCTTCTTGCTTTAATCGGCTCTGCTGAGAAATCTGGGATGATTCTAATTGGTTTCTGTTTATAGGTGATTGTTCTTTTCTCCTTGAGATCTTTAAGGCTCCATTCCTTGGTCTGAATTGATCCTGTGAAGGTTATAATGTGACAGTGGGATGTCTTGTTTTGATCTGGTCTATTTGAGGTTCCATAAGCTTCTTGCATCTGAATAGGCCTATCTTTTTGCATTTTTGGGAAGTTCTCTGCTAGAATTCTGTTAAATAAATTTTCTAGAACATTAACTTCTGTCTCTAGGTGCTCCTTTACACCCATTATCCTAAGATTAGGCCTTCTGATGGTGTCTTCCAAATGTTGAATAGATCTATCATATTTTTTGTACTTGATTTGGATGGTTGTATGTTCTTTCTCTATATATGTAGGCTGTCTTCAATCCCCAAGATTCAATCTTCTGCATGGTCTAACCTACTGTCAAGACTTTCTACTTTGTTTTTTATTACTTTTCCTTCTAATTGGTCAGCTTTGATGGCTTCAAATTCTTTGTTGGAGCTTTGTTTTAGATATTGTATGAACTTCTTTACTTCCTTAATTTGGTGTTCAGTTTCTCAAATCACATAGTTGATTGGTTATGGTTTCCCTGGACACCCATTCTTTCTGTCTTGCTCCTTTCAGCATTCCATTTGTGATCTCCCTCACTTCTTTCACCTGTCTGTTTATGGATTCCATGAATGCCTCTATTGATCTTTGTCTATTCTCATCCTGCTCTCATAATCCCTGTATTACTCTTTGATTAGTTTCGTCAAGTTCACGCAATTCTAGTAATTCTCTTTGGCTGTGCTCAGCCTGCTCCCGAATCTCCTGTATTTCTCTTTGACTCTTCTCAACCTGCTTATGCATTTCCTGCATTAATCTTTAAGTAGCTTCCTATTGCTTAAAAGATTCCTGTATGAATTTTGATTGCCTCCTCTCGCTCCCTATCATGCTCACACTGAGTCCTTTGCAAGTTTTCAATCATTTCATTCACCATGTTTACCAGTAGCATTTGTACAGGTTTTTATGGATCTCCTCTGGATTATTCATTAACAATTCTGTCACCTGCTTAACAGAGTGGGAGTTGAGATACCTGGACTTGCCATTTTTATTGTGCTTTTAGGCTTGTTCTGCCCATTTGGTATGAAAGTAACACCAATTGTGTGCTAGAACACTATTTTAAGGCAAGCATCAACCAGAGTAGTGTGGTTGCACAATCAAAATGGCTGCAGATACAATCTAATTCAAAAGATACAATCTATTGAACATAAAACAACTATGTATTAAGGGGCTACAAACAGCAAAAAAGGATTTGGCAATCCAGAAATTATTAGCCTTAGGGAGAAATGTGGGGACAAATAGGACTAGAGGGATGTGCAGGGATAAAAGGAGAGTAAATTTAACCAATTCCTAATCTCAGAGAGGGAAAAGGATTAGACAGAATGACAGTAGAGAAATAAAAAAAAGAAAATTGGAAAAACAAAAATTAAATTTAAGAAGTGAAACACTTAATAATTACGTACTTTTAAAGAAATGATATTGAGAGAAGAAAAGGATAGGATGAGAGGAGGGGAGGGATAGAAAGGAAACATTAAAGCAAAAAAATAAGAAAAAAATAAAATTAGTTACTTGATAATTATGTAGGCATAAAGAGATGATACTGCTCTTAAAGAAGTTAAGCCTAAGAGGTTGTGAATTGAGTAATAAATTTCTGGATTAAGTATGTACACAATGGTGGATAAGATCTAATAATTGACTACAGGTATATAAAAGAATGAGCATAACAGCAATTAAGTCCTGTAAAAAAAAAAGAGAGAAAAAAATGAAAACAATAAAAAAGGCCCAAAAGGTCAAAAAAGATTAAACACACCCACATATACATACATACACACACACACACACACACACACACACACACACACACACCACAAAAATAAAAATTATGAGAAAAAAGTTTAACAGAAAATATTTTTTTAAAATAAAAATTTAAGAAAAGTTTCAAAGAAGAGTTCCTTAATTTTTTTGGTGGGGGCTGAATGGGAAGACCCTGTATCTCCTTTGTGTCCATAACAAGTCTCTTGGTGGAGTCTTGGGTCTGCTTGTGGTGTTTGGTTTTCTGTGGCTTGATTGGTTTCTTAAGTCAGTTTGGGCCGGCAGAAAATGCTCTGTGTTAGGCATGTTTTTTGATCCTCCTCCCAGGCTAGTTCAGTAGGAGGGAGATCTGCTTGGAGTATCACAAAAGAGGGAGATGGCTGTTTCCTCTACTTTGGAGATGTTGTGATGAGGCTAGGTTCTGTTTAGGGTTGAGGTCTTTCAGCAAACAGTAGCTTTTCCCTGAGGGGTTAAATCCTGAGACACTCACAGAGCCCAGCTTGGAGCTTTTCTCGGGGTTTATGTTTACTGAATTTCAATTGTTTGTCTAGGCTGTTTTAGGGAGGGGCAGTCTCTGGCTGTGTTTCCCTGGTGAAGAAAGTCACTTCTCTGTGGGCAGAGTTTTTCCTGCCTGGGTGGGATGACTTTCTCCGGGGAACGGACATCATAACTGACATCATAACTGACATCATAAACCTATTGTGTGATCGTGGTATTTCCCCTGCCAGGTAAGTATGGGAAGGGATGGGAAGAGGAAACAAAGGAGGAGGCTATAATGCTTGATAAGAAATGTACACATTATCTTGCCCATATAATGGTAAACCCTCTCTACAGTATTTTCACAATAAAAAAACCTATTGGGACTTATTATAACATCGTAAATCTACTGTGACCTCATCACCATTATGTCATCACCAACTAAGTATAACATGAAAATATTATTATCACTCAATATTGTGACATCATATTGCCATTGTGATATCATTGTTCCATTGGGTTTTTCAAACCTATTTTGACCTCATAACATTTTACAAAAATCGTGGCCTTTGAGACTATTAACTTCTGAACTTGTACACTTATAATGCATGAAACACAAGGCAATCCAATGAGGCACATTGAAGATAATTTTATTTAGACTAGAAATGAGCCTGCATTTACCTTGTCCTGTGCTGTACACTCAGTGAGAGCCCAGCCCTAACCACCAAATCTCAGACGTTCAATAAGCATAGTTAATTGATTTGCAAAACACCAACCCCCCAAATTACCATATCCACGCTCCAAACTTCAATAGGTAAGGCTTTTTCCTTTTCCCTTATTCCTTCCTTCTTTATAGACCTTTCCTTCATTTCCCTTTTTCCCTTCCATCACTTCCTTCTTCTCTTTAGGCCTTTCCACTACACTTCTCTGGCCTGGTGGCCAATTGGCTTCCTTCCCCTCCTGCTCGCCATCAAATTCCTCTTCTCCCAGGTCTTTCCCCTCCTGCTGTCTCACCACTTCCTTTGTTGAAGTCTTCCCTTGATTTTCTTCAATTCCATTGCTCTGACCATGCAGCCTATATATAGGTTAAACCCCTCCATCACTCCAGTGGGTTTCCTACCTAACAGTTTTCAACCATCACTTCACAAACTGCCTGTTCCCCAATCAATTCTTCACAGCTCATCATGTGAGGATGACATCCTACCCCCTCTAGTAGCATGCCCTGCTCACTTGTGTGGCATGCCCCATGCACTCCAGTGGGCCAGGTCATGGGGCAACATTGATTAGTGGGCCCTGCTCATTATTAGGACCATGCTGCTTTATGTATCCACCACTGTTTTTCATGTCCAATCAAATCCTTGATTCCTTCTTACCAAATCCTAAGTGTCCTTGGTGCCATGGTTTGTCCCAGTTGGTATTCAAGGAGGTTTGAACTCAATTCCTGGGCACTGTCCCTGAGCACTTCTGCTCAAGTGTAGCACTTTACCACTTTGAGTTATAAAAACTCTTGCAGTGTTTTCTGGTTGGAGATAAGAGGCTCGAGCCAAGCTTCCAGCCTGGCTCTTTGCAGGTAAGTTGGGAGATGAAGTCTTAGGGATTTTCAGCCTGGGTTGGATTTGAATTGCAACCTTTGTCACGAAAACCCTTTGTTATTTCCAATTAAAGAAACAAAGAGATCAAATAGAATAAGTAGAACTTACCTGGTCCTTATCAAGAATTGACAAAATATTCTGCAATGACAAAACTTTTTAGATGGGAGAATCTTAACACAGATATGCCCAATATTTTAGAATCACGTAGTCAGTACTAGCCTAAACAACACAAAACAAAAAAGACAAAACTCAAATCCTAAAATTTTAGACAATGTTTAGACATCTTTGCTAACAAAGCACATCAGATGGTTGGGTCTCAGTTATCAGAGTCTGTGAAAAGAGCAACTTGTTAGCAAGGCACATTTGAATAGATGGATGAAAGAGAAGAAAGCTTGGTGGAAGGGTAAAGATTGGAGGGGGCCAAATCTTTCACCCACCATTTGGCCAAGATGGCAAACTCAAGATGACAAATTTCTAAAAAAAATGCAAGGAAAACCTGAACAAAAAATCAAGCCTAGTTTGGCTAGCCTTTTAGAGGGAAACTAGAATGGCTCCCCTGGACCCAGGCAATTTTGCACGCTTCATGGCACAATACCAATAGTTGTAGAAAAGAAAGGGAGAGATATAGAAAGTTTGACATGATTAAGAGAGAGCAAAGAGATTCTGAAAGTGAACAGACTATTGACCATTTACCATTGCAGAGGCAAAAATTGTCTAAATCTGAGAAAAGCATTAAAAAAATTAGGTGCTCTGGCTATCCAGGAAGCGCATGAGGCATTTTAGAGGGTTTCATGGCTCGGGCATGACTCGTAGCACCCCGTTAAATGTGTAGGAGAGTCAGTCTGGTGAGGGAAGGAGAGCGGACCAGGCAGAAGCGATGTCCCTGCTTCCCCTAGAGCTCTAGAGAGAAATGGCCAAGACCCCATAACCAAGCATTCTCGGGTTCAGAGGTGACCAGCCTTTCTGCTAAAGGCCATAGGAGCTCTCTGGCATGTCGCCACATCTGAACAGAGATTGAGCAACAGAAAGCCGTAGAGAGAAGTTTCACTCACCAGAGAAGAGAAGTGGTGTGGACGTGGATGTGAAGGCCAGAAATGGTATTGGTGAAAAGTCTCGCGTGGTGTCTCAATGCAGTTTAATTCACAGAAAAGGGGTGGTTAGGAAATTCTAACATTTCCAACTCAAAAAGACCATCTGAGTCACAGCATCAAATGTAATATTACATAGGTAGGTTTCATTCAGTAGCCTATGAAGAGAATAGCACACACTATTAAGGCAGGCAAAGAAGTTTATTTACCGAACTGCTGCCCCCACCATACATGGTGGAGAAACAGGGCCAAAAAGGAAAGGGGGGATAGCAATTTGTATTTCTGTAGAAATTCATCCATCTCTGCTAGGTTTTCCCTCCTTCGTTAGTAGAATCTGGAATTATTTCCTTATGATTGTCTTGGATATTTGTTGTAATTTTTCCTGTGGTATCTCTGATAATATCGATTTGGGTCTCCTCTCTTATTTTGTTAGTTACTCTTGCCAGTGGTCTATCAGAATTATTGACTTTTTTCTTAGAAACAGTTTTTTGTTTTATTAATTTTATTCATAATTTTCTCAATCGCTATCTCATTAATTTCAGCTCTTATTTTGGTCATTTCTTTCTGTCTAGCAACTTTAGGTTCAATTTTTTTCTTGTTTCTGTACCAATTTTAGTTGTATCATAAGATTGTTTACTTGGCCTCTGTTTTCTTGATATGTGCACTGAGAGCAATACATTTGCCTCTCAGGACTGCCTTCATTGGGTCCCATAGGTTTCTTTGTGATGTTTCTTCATTTTCACTGAATTGTAAGAACTTTTTAATTTCTTCTTTAGCTTTTTGTGACCCAAGTATTGTTCAACTTAGTGCAGTTTAATTTCCATGTGTTTAAGTTTTTCTGCTTTATGTCTTGTTATTGAGAACTAGTTTGATTCCACTATGATCAGATAGAATACAGGGTATTATGTCGATCCTCTTGTATTTGCTTAAATTCCTTGTATGAACTAAGAAATGATCTATTGTAGAAAAAGTGAAGGGGTTGGCAAGAGTTAGACCTGCTGGTGTGAATGCCTGTAATTGTAAATACTCAGGAGGCTCAGATCTGTGTATTCAGCTTCAAAGCCAGACCAGGCAGGAAAGTTCATGAGGCTATTCTGGGGTTGTTCAGCACCACACCCTGCATCATGTCTGGGGTTGTTCACCACCTTTGCCACCATGGGCTGGGCTGGGCTGGTTAGGCAAGCCGGTGTGAAGAGGCGCTCCACCCTACCACGAGTCAGGTGTTAACCAGTGCTGCTGCCTCAGGCTGGGCTAGGCTGCTTATGTGGGCCAGTATAGAGAGGCACAAACAGGCATGGGTCTGGAGTTGTTCACTGCAGCTGTCCCTGCCACAGTTATCACTGCCGCCCCAGGCTGGTCTGGGCTGTTCCTGTGGGCTAGTGACAAGAGGCATTGTGCACAGAGTCTGGGTGGTTTGCCACTATTGCCAGCTGCTGCTGCTGTTCCAGGTTAGACTAGACTGTTTACACCAGCAGGACAGAGGTGCCACACCGCAAGTCTAGGGTCATTCGCCCCTGCTGACAGCTGCTGCTGCTCCTGACTGGGTTGGGCTTCTTGCACCAGCCAGGCAGATGTGCCATGCCAGGGAGGGTGAGGGGAATCTTCATGCCGATTCTGTCTTCTGAGATTTCCGTTTGTATTCTCTGGATTGGCACTGGACCTTGGGAGTCTTCTGTGATTCTTGGGATGTTTGGGGGCGTGTGGTCCACTGAGGGTCCAGAGCCAAGCCACTTAAGCAACCTGGCACAAAGTTCCACCACTTAAGCTGCTCAGCGGAGAGCCCCATCACCATCAAGGCTGGAGGAAGGGTCTTCACACTTTATTGTCTGTGTAGGTTTTTCCCTTTTCTTTTTTCACTTTCTGTATCTCTCTGAGTAATTGCCTTTTTTTGTGGTTCACTTGCAGAAATGGAGCATTGAAATCCAAACTCTGTATTTTGTTGGGGAGAGCTGTGGTGTTTCCCTGCTGTTCCATCGCCATTTAACCCCTCCCCTTTAGGTGGAGTTTTTCTTAGGTGGCCGGTGAGCCTTGGTTACCAAAGGATAGGTGCGTAAAAGAATATGTTGTAAAGCCTGCAGATTGTAGCTAGATATTTCTGTTAATATAGCCTTCCCAAATTTAGGAAACAAAGGGGGTGGTCCACCTTAAAGTATTTCAAAGGGATTAAATCGTTTAACATAAGGGCTACATCTTGCTCGAATGTGAGCAAAGTGGAGGAGGCTCACCTAGGCATGGACAGTCTCTGTATTTAATTTAGTTTCCTTTGAGGGCATATTCATTCTTTCTAATGCTTTAAACTCTCAGTTCTATAAATGGATTGTAACTTCCAATTTATTCCTAGAGTG
Source organism: Dipodomys merriami (assembly GCF_024711535.1). Lineage (NCBI taxonomy): Eukaryota > Metazoa > Chordata > Mammalia > Rodentia > Heteromyidae > Dipodomys > Dipodomys merriami. The sequence goes on from NW_027203305.1 coordinate 42,142, forward strand.
TTAGTTAATAATTGAGAACTTGGGCCATGAGTGCAGGGACTCTTTGGACCCCACAGCTAATGGTAAGCCAAATCAAGGAATTATTACATGCTTCACCTTAGCCTGAAAAACTGTCCACTATTACCAACAGATACGAATACCCATACTTTCCAGGATTTACCTCTGTGAAGTCCACTTTCTCAAATTCACCATCTGAGGTTCCTCACATATGAATTCTTTCCATAGGTTTCAGCTTTTCAGAATTTACCTATTGGAAATTACCTACACACCTTACAAAGTATTGTCAGGCTAAGGCCCAACTGGTTTTCAGAACATTTTTAGGTAGTGGCCTCGGGAAATTTACCAGGGTGCACATATCTACATGTGAACTGAGAGAAAGCTTAAGCCTGTATGCATTTTTCACAAGTTCAGTGTCAACATTTGCACACTTGTTACAACTGATTTTTCTTCTTCCCTTAATTTTAACGACTAGTAGTTCTAGAGACTCCACTGGTTTTATAGAGTGATCTCCCAATCCACCTGATCAGTTCAGATGTTTCCCTGTATCTTAGGGTCTCTATTTTCTTTAATTCCTGTACAGTACTCTGAACCTTGGAGACTTCTTCCATTTTATTCTCCTCCTTTTCTCTCAAACTTGCTTTCAAGATCGCACTGTTCTCAATGTGCTCCTTAATCTCTAACTCTTTTGGCAGGGTTACAGGAGAGTTCCTTTGACTGGACAACTGCTGCTCCTTCTCACAACACCTTTGCTTGCTCTTCAGCTCCTCCCTTAAGTTCACAAAGGTACTATTGCAAGGTATTTTTTCCCACCTCCACCTGTTCCATTGGGACAGGATGCTTCTGCATTACATTTATGGTGAAGATCTCAGCAGTCTTTTGGGGCTTTTACTGTAGTAGTTTCTCTTTCTAGTTTTCAACTTCAGTGTATTTTTGTCACAGATCTTTCAACTGTTCCTTTAGCTCTTCTGTTTTTCTTCCTAATGCTCTTTCCCTTTCCCCAGCATTCCCTATCAGAGCATGTGGTCTTTTAACTGTTTCTGAAGAGTAACAATCTCTTTCTTGAGCCTGATATTTTCCTGTTTACTTTTCTTGGCCTCATCTTCTATGACACAACACTTCCCCGTCTTCTCTGCTAACTACTCATTCCTTCTTTCTCTAATGCTTTGAATTTCTGGTGACACTCTTCAAAGCTTATAATCAACATGTACTTCAGCCTAATACATTATTATATCAGGTCCAGCTCATTTTTCATGGCCATGGTTTCTTAATGCAGCATCAGAATCTCTTCTTGGCCTCATTTGTGGTTAGCAAGATGGCAGCATTGGTGTCCTGTGCTTCTGTCAGCCGCTGATCTGTGGTCCCCTAATTTGCCTCATGCTCACCGAGGCTATTGTACTTGAATTTCATTTGATTTTGAGTGTTATCTAGGTTCCTTTTGAGGATTTTCTTCTCATTTTTGACTCTCACAAAGTCCTAATTTATATCTTCAAATCTTTTCTTCACATCAAATAATTCTCTCTGTTTTCTCCAGTGTACTCTTCTATGTGCTTTTAATCTCTTGGTGGGTTTTGACCGGCACATATTGGTGATTCAGTCTTTTATAAACCTGTTTTTTGAGATAGAAGTGTGTGAATATTTTCTTTGTCACATTTCTTCTTAAGTTCAGAAGGCTGCTTTATAAATTGAACACAGTTGGAATTCAGAGCCCCATGCTTCTTTGCATATTTCTCAGAGATATGGACACATTTTCCAGATAGTTAATGTGATTACTTAACCTGTCATTTTCTATCTTTCTCCTCCTTGGAAATTCATTTTCCCAATGTCCATTTTGCTTGCAATGAGCACACTGATCTAGTCCTAGAGGTTCCCTACTGCCAGTTGCAACAGAATTGTACTGTCTTTGCCAAGGATTTCTTCATCCCTATTCTGGAGCTCCTACCAAAACTCAAGCCCCCTTCTTAAACTCTTTTTTTCCAGGGTATCTCTGTTATCAAACACCCACTGAGCAACCACTTCCAACTTAAAATACACCTTTCCCTCAAAACCTTCTAACTTTTAAAGGTTTCTTCTAATATCTGGGGGTGAGTGGGTAACAAAGCCATATTTAAGGCTCTTTGATTGTCCAGGGCTTCAAAATTTATAGGCTTATAGGTCTTATAGGCTTCTGGGAAAAGTTCCAGAAAAGCATTATGGTACTCACTGGGGAACTGTATCATCTCACTCACTTTAGATTGATGACTTGGCTTTCTAGCCACTGAGGTATTCCTGCTAATGGAACTTGGCAATAATTGGTAAGCATTTCCATACCTCGATCACTGTTAGTCTCAGCTTGGGTAAGTCTGGGGAAAGACTTGCTCCAATTGGTCTGGTTCAATAGTGGGCCTACTGTCTGGTCCAAGGACCACCTTCTAGTCACCAAGCAGGATTCACTCCCTTTACTACCAGGTGAAAAGCACCTGTAAAATGTGCTGACACTTATCCCAGATGTGCTTCTTTGTGAAAATTGCTGTCGCTAATGAGGTAATGAGCCCCTGGTTTTTGTTTTTGTTTTTTTTTTCTGAAAAGGATGGATTTTTCTGTTTCCAGTTATTCAGGTCACTAGTGGTAAAGGGAACATATATTAGAAAGGGGGCCTGCTCACCATCTCCTCCATATTCCTGTCTCAAGGGTAATAAGGCTAACATACCACATTGTGCCACCTCAGGCTGGTAAAAGTAACCACTTTTGGTATGGGAGGACTTAACATTAGAGGTGCTGATGGCAAAGAATAGGAGAGAGAGAGTACATCAGTGCATCTTCCTCTTTGGGACTCTATAACCCTGGGGGAGAATTTTTTGGATATGACAACTTTAGGCCTTGTTCTCCCATCCTGAGAAAAAGACTAAACAGAAGTAAATACAGGACACTGATAGAAACATCAGCATACACACAGAGACCAATAGCCACAGACACTTAACCCACATGTCCCACACCTTTCAATGTTGAACTCTACAGAAGGTCCAAGATGAGAGACGGAACATCCGAGATTGCCTCTTTAGGAGGTCACAAATGACCTCTGGAGGACATCACATATGTCCTTCCTAGGAGGCCTTAGATGACCTCTCATGGAGGTTCCAAATTGCTTCCCAAGGAGTGTCAGATTACCTCCAAAGGAGGTCCCAGATGTCCTCTCAATGAGGGTGAGATTACCTCTCAAATATCTCAGATGGCCACTCAAGGAGGCCACATATGAACTCCAGAGGAGGTTCCAGATAACCCTGTTGAGAAAGCCACAGATAACCGCCAATGAAGGTCATATATGGCTTCTCAAGGAAGTCCCAGATGATGTCCAAGACGGTTCTATTTTTCTCATCAAGGTAACCCGTGATGTCCATCCCAAAGATGACCTCATAAGTGGTCCTAGATTGCCTCTTAAGGAAACTTTTGAAGAGTTCTCAGGTAGCCTCCTGAATAAGCCCCAGATGACCTCTGGAGAAAGTCCAAGATGGCCCCTGAAAGCCCCAGATGACCTCCAGGTTAGGTCTCAGATGGCTTCTCAAGGAAGTTCCAGATGTACTCATGATGAGGTTCCAGATAGCTTCCCAAGGAAGCCCTACATGACCTCTCAAGGAGGTTCCAGGTGGCTTCCCAAGGAAGCCCTACATGACCTATCAAGGAGTTCCCAGATGGCTTCACAAGGAAGCCACAGATGACCTCCAGATGGAGTCCCCAAAACAGGCTGGCAAACTTGCCCAGACATACCCCTAGAGGTACCTAAATGACATTTGTCCATGTTGGTCCTCTGGAGACAAACTCTTGAGGTAGACTCTCAACCCTGAAGGCTGACACTCTCACCTCACCTATGGGGATTTTTCCCTGGGGCGAAGGCCTGATGCCATCCAAATAGTTTATATCAATGGGGGTCTCCAAATATTAGAAACTCTATTGTTCAGGAGAATCCATCGAGACACAAAGGGCAAGCATTTTATCCCCTGTCCCTTTGTCTAGCCTTCACTGCAGACCTATACTTCCTTCATGGTCTTTCCCTTTTTCCTTTCTACCAGTTCTTTCTTCTCTTCAGGCCTCTTCACTCTCCACAGGCCTGATCTTCTTTGCCTGGGTCAGTTGCCATCCTTTACCTCCTGCTCTACCTCAACTTCCTCTCCTCTCAGGTCTTTCCCCTTCTGCTATCACACAACTTCCCTCCTTCAAAGACTTTTCCCTTTTTCTCTTCTCTTCTATTGCTCTGAATAAGCAGCCTATATAAAGTCTGTAACCCTTCTGTACACCATCTCTTAACAGTTTTCAACTGTCACATCCCAAACTGCCCACAGCCCAATCACTTCTTAACAGCTCAACACTTGGTGATTACTGCCCCAGGCCCTCTCACAGAATGCTCCATCTTCTTTGGTGGCATACTTTGTCCTCTCCAGCTGGCCAAGAGATGGGGCCACGCTGATTATCAGACCCTATAGATTATCAAGACTGTGCTGATTATTACAGTATCATCCTTGTGATCTAATAGCAATTGAAATTGGAAATTTGATTGTGATATTACAAACTCATTGTGACATCACAAACCCATTTTGACATCATCACCACCACGACATCACAAACTCATTGCGATAAGATTGTCATTGTGACATCATGATTCCATTGTGACATCTCAAATCTATTATGACCTCTTAGCTCCTTTGGAAAATCACATGCCCTTTTCAACATCACAGTCGCTTTGTGTATCCATATCCTTGTTGTTAACTAATGACAATTGAGATCAGACATGCCATTATAACATCAAAAAGTGTTTGTGACATCCTCAACAGTGTGACATCACTTTTTCTATATGAGAGCATCAGCTCATTGTGACATCACCAAACTCAATGACATAATCGCATTATGACAATTCTCAGTGTGACATTATAGACAAATTGTGAATGCTCATTCTGTGATTTCATTGTATTCAAAATATGGCATGGGAATTGCTATCAGAAACGAATTTTTGTGCCTACATAACAATTTTGAGCTGGGCGTTATGGCTCATGCCTGTAATCCTAGCTACTCAGGAGGCTGAGATCTGGGGTTCACAGTTCAAAGCCAGCCTGGGCAAGAAAGTCAGAGAAACTCTTATCTCCAATAAACCACTCGAAAAACGGAAATGGCGCTGTAGCTCAAGTGGTAGAGCGCTAGCCTTGAGCTGAAGAGCTGAGGGACAGTGCCCAAGCCCAGAGTTCAAGCCCCACAACCGACAAAAAAAATTGACATCATAATCACTTTGTACCATCACAGTGCCATTGTGATATCACTAATACAATGTGACATCACAAACCTCTCCTGTCCTCATAACTTTTGTGACATGTTTACATTGTGATATCTTAGACCTTTTTGCCCTCATAATTTGTTTTCAACCTCATATTTCATGTATGACATGAGATACCAGGAATCCACTGTGACATCATGACCATTGTGACATCACAATGACAGATGCCATGATCATAGTGTCACATTGTGACATCACAAAAGGTTTTGATCTCACAATTAGTTAGTGATGCCATACAGGTAAGGGGTCACAGTAGGTCTATGATGTCACAATTGGTTGGTGATATTAAAATTCCATAAAGTATCTCATTTGTCATGAAATCACAGAGAATATGAGTTCACAAATGGACTGTGGTTTCTCCAAAGGCATGTGTTGTCACAAATGTGATGAAGTCCTAGGAGGATTGTGATGTCACAGTGTGATACAATGTTCATGATGTCTGTCAGTATGATGTCACAATGGTCATGATGTCACAGTGGATTTCTGATATCACATATCATAACTGAAATATAAGTTTGAAAACAGATTATGAGCTCATAAATAGCCTAAGACTTCACAATTACAGCACATCACAAGACATGAGTACAGGGCAGGCTTGTGATGTCACAGTGTGTTAGTATATCACCATGGCACTGTGATGTCACAATGTGTTGGGCATGTCACAATGACATGATTGTTCTCAATGGTCTTTAACTTATAATGAGTATATGAGTTCACAAAGAGACTGTGGTTTCTCTAAAAGTATGTTGTCACAAATATATTGAAATCCTAAAAGGTTTGTTATGTCAGAATTTGATACAATGGTTATGACATCTAGCAGTGTGATGTCACCATTGTCATGATGTCACTGGGAATTTGTGATATCAAATGTCATATGTGAAATCTAATGAGGTCGACAACAGATCATGAGGACAAAAAGACCTAAAAGGTAACAGAATTGCAGCATGTCACAAAAGTTATGATGACAAGATAGGTTTGTAATGTCATGGTGGGTTAGTGATATCACAATGGCAATGTGATATACAAAGGGATTGTAATGTCACAATGGTTATGATTCACAGTTTGTTTATGATATCAAAGTATAGGCCATATTTGAAATAGAATGAAATCACAATAAAAGGTATTCATATCTATGATGTCACGATGACAATGTGAAGTTCTAATTCTTTCATATCATTTTAGTTTTGTGATTTCACAATCATCAGATGGTGTCACAATGACAATGTGATGTCACAATTGTGATGATCTCAAAAATGTTTCTGATGTCAAAATGTCATGTCTGATTCTCAATTGTCAATAATTCACAATGGAGATTTGAGTACACAAAGGGATTGTAATGTCACAAATCTATGTATTTTTTCAAAGGTTATAAGGAGTCATAATAGATTTGGGATGTCACAAAGTGATCCTCGTGTCAAAACAGCAATGTCACAATGGGTTTGTGATGTCACAGTGGTGATGAGGTCACAATGGGTTAGTTATGTCATGAGTTTGTAATATCACAATTATTTGTCCAATTTCAATTGCTCCTAGTTCACCATTAGGTCACTGTAATAACCAGCGGTACCCCTATAATCCAGGGGAACAAATAGTCATCATGAACTCCTAGTCTGGACCAACAGAGAGGGGGGTGCATGCCACTGAAGGGGGGAGGACATGCTGCTGAAAGAGATAAAATGTCAAGCCCCACATGGTGAGCTGCCAAGAAGTAATTGGGCATGGACATTAGGGAAGTGATGATTTAAAACTGTTATGCAAGAAACATATTGCACAGTGGGAGAAGGGTACAGCCTATGTAATGGCTGCATGTTCAGAGCAACAGAAGAGGAGAGAAAAAGGGGAAAGGCCTGGAAGGAAATAAGTAACGAGACTGAAAGAGGGTAAAGACCTGGGAGGAGAGGAAATTGAGAGAGAGAAGGAGGTGAAGGACGGCAACTGGCCACCTCGTCAGGGCAGGACAAGCCTTTCAAGAGTAGAGCAGCCTGAAGAGAAGAAGGGAATGGTGGAAGGAAAAAATGAAAAGACCTGAAAGGTAGGACAGGTCTTTAGAGAAGGAGGATGAAGAGAAAGGAAAAAGCCTTGTCCTTTGAAATGTGGAGCTGTGGAGATCATTATTTTGGAGTTTGGTTGTTTGCAGTCCAGTTAACAAATGGCTGGGCTGCTCTTTGAAGTTCTGAGGGTCCATGGTTGAGGCTGCATTTAGCTCTGGGCATCCAGCCCAGGTCAAGGTAGTGCCTGTTACAAAATTTAAGATGACAAGACAGGTTTATGATGTTACATTCCATTAATGATTTCACAATGTAAATATGAGGTCACAAAGAGATTGTAACGTCATAATGGTGATGTGGTCACAATGGGTTTCTAAAATCAACTTATATGCCACATTTGAGATAGAATGAAATCATAGAATAGGCAATCACATTGTCTCTATGACCTCACAATGAAAATGTGATATCATAATGCTATGATGTCATTGTCATTTTGGGATGTCACAATGGGCTGTTGGTATCAAAACAATGTGATCTCACTCTGGAGATGATGTCACAAAGTGTTTGTAATGGTACAATGGCATGCCTGATGTCAGTTGTTCTTTGTTCACAATGAGGATATAATTATCCAAAGTTACTGTGATGTCACAAACACCATGTGCTTTTTCAAAGGTGCTAAGAGGTCACAACAGGTTTGGGATGTCACAAGGTGATTGTGATATCACTGTGGCAATGTGATGTCTCAATGGCGTTGTGATGTCACAGTAGTGACAAGGTCACACTTAGATAGTGATATCAAAATGAATTTGTAATATCACCATTACATGTCCAATTTTATTCTACTAGATCACAATGAAGATACGAGTTCACATAAGGAGCTAGAAGTGAGAAAGGCCATGAATTTTGTAAAATATTATGAGGACATAATAGGTTGGTGAAAATGCAATGGGACAGAGATATCCCATTGGCAATGTAATGTTACCATTACATGAGATAGTATTGTTTTGAAGTCACAAATAGTTGCTGATGCCATACAGGTGATGAGGTCACATAGGTTTGTGATTTCACAATGGGATGGTGATGTTACAATCTCATGCCAGATCTCTAATTGACAATTATATAAGTTCACAGGGATAATGATGTATCCAAAGGCATATGTTGGCACAAGTGTAATGAGTCTTAACAGGTTTGTGATGTCACAATGTGTCTCAGTTTTCATGACATCTGGCAGTGTGATGTCACAGTGGTGATGATGTCCCAGTGGATTTCTGATATCACGTTAATCCTGAAGTAATATGATTTAAACAATGTATGAACTCAGAGAGGCTAAAGAGATCACACTGGCAGCATGTCAAAAAATTATGAGAATAGGACAGTTTTGTGATGTCACAGTGGGTTAGTGATATCATAATGGCAATAGGTATCATCAAGGTTTTGTCATGTCATAATGGTTATGTGGTCACAATGTATTTCTGATATCAACCCACCTGCCACATTTGAAATAGAAAAAAATCAAAGAATAGGCATTACAATGTATCTGTGACATCACAATGACAATGTGATGTCATAATATTTATGACATCATTTTTGTTTTATGGTGTCACTGTGGGCTGATGTTGTCATAATGACAAGGTGATTTTACACAGGTGATGAGGTCACAAAGGTTTTGCGATGTTAAAATGGCATGTCTGATCTCAATTGTCATTAGCTCAAAATGAGGATATGGGTACACAAAGGACCTGTGATGTCACAAAGTCCATGCTTTCTTTCAAATCTTCAGAAGTCATAATAAGTTTGGGATGTCACAATGTGTTTATGGTGGCACAAGTGCAATGTGATATCACAATCGATTTGTGATGTCACCACAGTGATGAAGTCACAATGGGTTAGTGATGTCTCATCAAGTTTGTAATATAACAATGATGTATACAATTTCAATTTCTTCTAATTAACTATGAGGATACTGTAATAACCAGTGGTGCCAGAATTATCTGTGGGAGCCGATAATCATTGTAAATTCTTGGCCTGGCCCACCAGAGAGAGTTGGGAATGCCGCCAAAGGTGGAGGTGTCAAGCCTCACATAGTGAGCTGTCAGGAAGTGATTGAGCATTGGGCAGTTTGGGAAGTGATGGTTGAAAACTGTTAGGCAGGATGCCCGTTGGAGTGAGGAGGTGTATAACGTATATATATGTTGCATTTTCAGAGCATTGGAAGGGGAGATAAAAATGGGAGCTATCCGGATGGAAGAAAGTGGTGAGACAGCAGGAAGGGAAAAACCTGAGAAGAGAGGAAGTTGAGGGAGAGCAGAAGGTTGGCATTTGGTCACTGGGGCAGAGTAGGGCAGGCCTGTGGAGAATGGAGAGGCCTAAAGAGAAGAAGGAAAGGGTGGAAGGGAAAAAGGGAAAGACCAGGAATGAAGGACAGGTCTGTAGTGAAGGAGGGAGGAATTGAAAAGTAAAAAGCCTTGCCCATGGAGGTTTGAAGCTTTGGAGATCATAATTTTTTGGTTGTTTCTTTGCAGACCAGTAGGGCTGCCCATTGGAGGCCTGAGGTTTGGTGGTTAAGGCTGCTCTTGGACCTGGGTATCCAGTCCAGGATAAGGTAATCAAAGTCCCCTTTCTAGTGTAAATTGGTTTATTATATTAAATGTGACTCTATTGTTTGTATCCTTGGCGTTGAGGTCATAAGAACACGAGTTCACAGAAAAAGCTTGAAGTCTCAAAGGCCATGTATTTTTTAAGATGTGATGTGGCCATAAGAGGTTTGTAAAAACACAATGGGACAGTGATATCACAATGGCAATACCACAATATCATGTCAAAATAAAGCTTTGATACCACAATTAGTTGTTGATACCATTCTTGTGATGAGGTCACAAAAGTTTGTGATGTCACAATGGGTTCATGATGTCAGTGTGGCATGGCAGATCTCAATTGTCATTAATGGGCAATGAATATATGAGTTTAAAAAGGGACTGTAATGTCTCCAAAGGTAAGTGTTGTCACAAATGTGATGCCATTCAAACAGTTTTGTGATGTCACTATGTGACATAATGATCATATCTGGCAGACTAATGTCACAGGGGATTTATGATATCACCTGTCATGCCAGAAATATGAGATTGAAAACAGATTATGGGCTCACAAATGACTTAACATGAAAATGGCAGCATGTCACAAAACTTATAAGGACAGGACTGGTTTGTGATGGCACAACAGGTTAATGACATAACGATGGCAATGTGATGTCACAAAGGATTGTGATATCACAATGGTTATATGGTCAAAATGGGTTTCTGAAATAGAATGAATTTACAGAATAGGCCATAACACTCTTATGTCTATGAAGTAACAATGTCACTGTGATTTATAATGTTATGATGCCATTGTCATTTGGTGATATCACAAATGAGCTAATGGTGTCATAATGACAATTTGATGTCACTGCTGATTTATGGTGTTACAATTGTTATGGGGTCACATTATGTTTCTGATATCAACACACAGGTCAAAATTGAAATATAATGAAAAAGCCGGGCATGGGTGACTCATGACTGTAATCGTAGATACTCAGGGGCCTCAGATCTGAGGATAGCAGTTCAAATACAGCTCAAGCAGGAAAGTCCATGAGATTTATATCCAATAAAAACACTAGAAAACCAGAAGTGGCACTGTGGCTCAAGTGATAGAGAGCTCATTTAGAGCTGAAGAGCACGGACAGCACCCAAGCCCAGAGTTCAAACCCCATGTTAGACAAAAAAAGATTAAAAACAAGCATTCACAATCTGTCTATAACATCACGATGACAATGTGATCTCATAATGTTATCTTGTCATTGTAGTTTTGTGATGTCAAAAGTAGTTGATGCTGTCATAATGACAATGTTATGTCACACTGGTGATGTCACAAATGGCATGTTTGATATCAATTTCCAGTTCATAATGAGGGTATAGTTGCACAAAGGGGCTGTGGTGTCACAAAGGCCATGTGTATTTTCAAAGTTGCTGAGGTCCTAATAGGTTTGGGATGTCGCAATGTGATAGTGATGTCAAATGGCAGTAAAAGCTCACAATGGGTTTGTGATGTCACATTGGTGATGAAATCAAATTGTTTTGTGAAATCACATTTCATAATCACATGACCAATTTTAGTTGATACTATATCACTATGAGGATAAGAGTTCACAGAAGAAGACAAGCAAAAAAGGCCATGAATTTTCTAAAATGCTATGAAGACATACTAGGTTTTTGAAAACACAATGGAACAGTGACATAACAATGGCAATGTGATGTTGCAATATGATGACTTAATAATGTTTTGATATCACAATTGGTAATGCCACACTAGTGACGAGTTTACAAGAGGTGTATGATGTTACAATGAGTTGGTGATATCAAAATATGACATGTGATCTCAACCGTCATTAACTCACAATGAGTATATGAGGTCACAAAGGGACTGTGATGTCTCCAAAGGCATGCGTTGTCACAAAAGTGAAGTCCTAACAGGTGTGAGTTGCCAGAATGTGAAAAAATGCTCATATCTATCAGTGTGATGTCACCATGACATAGATGTCACACTGGATTCGGGTATCACATTTCATACCTGAATTGAGTATGAGAGGATTATCATTTCACAGTTGTTTAGTGATAGCACTATGGAAATGTGGAGTCACAAAGGGATTGTGCTACCACAATGGCTATTAGATCACAATGTGTTCTTACTATAGTAGGTTTGTGCTGTCACAATTGGCTGGAAATGTCACAATGGCATGCCGAATCTCAATTGTAATTAATTCACAATGAAGATATGAGTTCACAAAGGGACTGTGTTGTCTCCAAACACCTGTGTTGGCACAAATGTGATGAAGTCCTAACAGATTTGTGAGTTCACAATGTGACACCATGGTCTTGATGTTTATCAATGTGATATCACAATGGTCATGATGTCAGAGTCAATTTCTTATATGATATGTCATACCTGAAATATTATGAGATTGAAAACAGATTCTAAGCTTATTAAAGGCCTAAAATATCCTAATGGAAGCATATCACACAAGTTATGACTAAAAACTCATGCTCTTTGGAGCTTGATTCTTGTAGGGAGCCGAGGCTAGACTCCGCCCACTCCCTTGCAGCTTTGAGGTAACCACCCCAGACGGTGCTTGGCGGGACGCCTGGGCTGTGCGCGTGCGCGAGCCAGGTAGAGTCCCCAGCCAATCCCATGACACCTGGTGACGGTGAAAGGCTGGCGACCAACAATAGAAAGACCCGTGTTCCTATCCCCTATGTAAGTGGCCATGTTTCGGGTGCACGCTCTCTCGCGCCCAAGCTCTCCTACAACTAAAAGGCTCTCCAATAAAGCGTGATCTGAGAAGACTCCTGGTGTGGTGGTCGTTTTTTCTCGCTGGTCGAGTAGACGGTCGCTACAAGTGGTACTGAAACCCGGGAAAAACCAGGGATGGGACCCGCGCGAGAGGCCGAACCGGAGCCAGAACTCAACACGCGGAGAGGGGACGTCGGTAAATATCCCCCGGTATGCTGTTCACTGTAGATTTAGATATTTATTGGTTGCTTGCATTGCTTCTTCCTTTGTGGCTTGTCTTTTTGATGGTGCGCACTTGCCTCGAGGAGGGAGGGTTTGATTTAATCCAGGAAGGATGCAAAGTAGTAACACGGCATCAGGATAGTCTATCAGAGTCAGCATACAGTAAGGGGGAGGAAAATAGGCCTAAAAGAAAAAGGGAAAAAAGACAAAAGGATCCTAAAGAATTAAAGAAAGAGGGACTGCAGCCCTCACAAAAGGAGAAGGGTTTTAGAGAGGAGGGGGTCTCAAGGAGACCCCCATGCCCTTCTTTAAAAGCAAACCGGTTCTCAGCCCTACATGTGGAAGGGCGGGACCAAGAATATAGTAATCTTGTGAGTGACTCAGAGGAAGAAATGTTAGAGGAGGAGGGAGAACAGCTTGATCCAGCTGATAGTGAAGAGTTAGAAGAGGCTGCAGCGGAGCACGAGACAGACAGATATGGGGGGTGGCGCCCCCTAGGGGTGGGAGTACCGCAGCAGCCAGGAAGAGGAAACGGAGCTGGCCCTCACCTGTCGGCCCCCTGGGCATGCCCGCCGGCGGGGCGGAGTCACTTTATAAAAGGGAGCACCTGGTCGCGATTAGCAGCCGCTTTCCCAGTCTTTGAGAATCCCATTACCAATGAGAGAATTCTTGAGCCGGTTTCCTACTCCCAGCTTAAGGATTTAGTTGAGGCAGTCAGGACTTATGGGGTGACGGCTAATTATACCACTGCCTTGCTTCGAAGGCTAACTATTAATGCTATGATTCTGTGGGAGCAAAAACTGTTCAATATTTTCCTGAATTAGTGGCTAAACAGGCAATTTTGGGTATAAAGTATTGTTTGATGCACTTTGCAAAAATTCCAGATAAATTAATTATTCCATACACCCGTGAGCAAGTTGAAATTTTAGCAGCCACAGTGGATATGTGGGCAATTCTTGTTTGCTCATTTCCAAATGAATTGATAATCATTATCCTAAGCATCCTCTGCTTGCCATAGTTAACAAAAATTTAGTGTATTTTCCTGTTGTCACTTCAAAGGAGCCCTTGGCTGATGCTCTATCCATCTTTACGGATGGATCAAAATCTGGACAAGGTGCCTTTTTTGTTCAAGGACACAAACAGCCGGTAGTCTTTAATTTTCGGCCGAATGCCCCACAGGCTGTTGAATGTTTAATTGTGCTTGAAGTTTTTAAAAGATTTGATCAACCTTTTAACTTATTTTCTGATTCATTATATGTTGTAAATGCCGTTGCTTCTCTTGAAGTTGCTGCTTCAGTTAAGCAGGCCAGTACAATTTCTAATGTTTTGTTACAGATTCAATCCCTTATCTTAAACAGAAAACATCCTTTTTATATTGGACATATTCGTGCCCACTCTATGCTGCCGGGCCCGATGGCAAAGTGTAATGATTTGGTGGACCAGGCAACTCGGGCTATGGCTCTGGTTGCTGCTGATCCTGTAGAATTGGCAAAAGACTTTCATAAATTGTATCATGTACCTGCTAATACCCTTAGGAAAAGATATAATTTGTCCAGGCATGTGGCAAGAGATATTGTTAAAGCCTGTAAATCTTGTGTTACCTTTCTTCATCCTCCCCATGTGGGGGTAAACCCCAGGGGGTTGAGACCAAACACCCTATGGCAGATGGATGTTACTCATCTGACGGAATTTGGTAAGTTGAAATATTTACATGTGTCTGTGGACACCTTTTCTGGTGTCATTCATGCCACACCTCTGGCAGGAGAAAAGGTGTCTCACGTCAGAATACACTGCTTAGAAGCTTGGGCAGCTTGGGGAAAGCCCCTTAGACTTAAGACGGATAATGGCCCTGCTTATACTTCCCATGGTTTTCGCACCTTTTGCGCACAAATGCAGGTTGCCCACACCACCGGATTGCCCTACAATCCTCAAGGACAAGGTACAGTGGAAAGAGCAAATCGAAGCATAAAAGAAATGCTTCAAAAGCAAAAAGGGGGAATTGCTGAGTCCGCGTCCCCCAGGGAAAGACTTTCTCTTGCGCTCTTTACCCTTAATTTTTTAATTCTAAATGACAACGATCAGTCTGCCGCAGATCGGCATATGACAAGAGACTCCATGGATACTAAAGACATGGTTATGTGGAAGGATGTTATTAATAATAAATGGTATGGACCGGATCCGGTAATAACGAGATCCAGGGGAGCTGTTTGTGTTTTTCCACAGAGTCAAGAAGTACCTCACTGGGTGCCAACGAGACTGACCAGGCCGGTGGAGACTGCAGCAGAACCCCCTCTTGAAGATGCCATCCACTCGTCTCCTGATACAGCTGATCTTCCTGCTGTTAGCAACAGTGCTAATAGCAATCCCTGTGATAGCTAAACCGATGATGCTGTGGGCTGTTACAATTTACTGACTGGATTGCCTCTGCGGTGTCCTTTTCCAAAGAGCGGGTGGGAGTCGGAATGTTTGTAGCCTGCTGCTTGGGAGGATGCGTGGTCTGCCTATAGTTGGTCTGTCGCCTTCGAGCCCAAACCAGAAGGGACAAGGTTGTTATCTTGCAAGCATTAGCCACTTTGGAGAGTGGATCCTCACCCCAGATTTGGCTGTCGGTCCTAATAGGCAGTTAAGCCTTACCATCCTGCATAGCCTTAGCACCCTGAGGGATCAGGGGATCCCATTGCACCGGGACAGGTATGCAACTTGCAATTTGGGACAGGGTGCAAGGCAAGTGCACTGCACTTGAGGAGATGGTTCTCATCTCCTCAAGAAGAGCATGCTGGGTTGCAAGTGGGTTGATGCCCAAGATCCCACCTCTGCAAAAAAGGCATCGGACGGGCCTGGTCATCACTGGGGAAGGCGCGCCCCTCAGGCGAAGGCCAGTGCAAGGTCTTAATGTTTTAGACAGAGGCCCAACCTCTACTCTTACCTGTTGCCAAAAAACAAAGAAGGGGGAACTGTAGGGAGCCGAGGCGAGACTCCGCCCACTCCCTTGCAGCTTTGAGGTAACCACCCCAGACGGTGCTTGGCGGGACGCCTGTGCTGTGCGCGTGGGCGAGCCAGGTAGAGTCCCCAGCCAATCCCATGACACCTGGTGACGGTGAAAGGCTGGCGACCAACAATAGAAAGACCCGTGTTCCTATTCCCTATATAAGTGGCCATGTTTCGGGTGCACGCTCTCTCGCGCCCAAGCTCTCCTACAACTAAAAGCGTGATCTGAGAAGACTCCTGGTGTGGTGGTCGTTTTTTCTCGCTGGTCGAGTAGACGGTCGCTACAGACTCTTTCTTTGAAATTGTATCATCATTGTGAACTTGTAGAAATTGAAATTGGACATGTCCTTGTAATATTACAAACTCATAGTGACAATAGTGACATGACAACTCTTTGTGACCTAATAACTACTGTGACATCACAAACCCATTGTGACATCACATTGCTGTTGTGCCTTCACAATCACATTGTGACATCACAAAACTACTGTTAACTCAGCACCATTTAAAAGACCCATGACCTCTGTGGCATCACAGACCTTTTGTTTACCCATATCTTCATAGTGAACTAATGAAAATTGTGATCACACATAGCACTGTATCATCACAAATACTTTGAGCAAAAATTGTGACTGTGAAATCAATTGTCATCATGACACCATCATATCATTGTGACATCACCAAATCCCAATGACACCATACCATTTTTTTTCATCTGTGCATTTTTTATTGTAAGTATAGTGTACAGAGGAATTACAGTTACATAAGCATGGTAATGTTGTGCATTCCTATTCTTGGATTTCATTCTATCTCAAATGTGCCATGTGGGTTGATATCAGGAAACCATTGTGAACTCATAACCTTTGTCACATCAAAATCTCTTTGTCACAGCACATTGTCTTTGTTACATCACTAACCCACTGTGACATCAAATACCTCTCCTGACCTCATAACTTTTGTGACATGTCATTGTGATATCTTAGGACTTTTGTGAGTTGAAAATCTGCGTTTGACCTCATATTTCAGATATGACATGAGATATCTAAAATCCATTGTAACATCATGATATCACACCACTGGACATCATAACCATTGTGTCACTTTATGACATCTCAGACCTGTTAGTTCTTCAACTTTTTGACTACATATATTTGGGGACATCAGAATCCCTTCCCAAACTCATATACTCATGCTGAGTTAATGACAATTGAGATCCCACATGCCATTGTGACATCACCAACCCCTTGGGACATCTCAAATCTATTGCAACCTCCTCATCAGTATGGCGTCACCAATTGTGACATCAAAACATTATTATAACATGATGTTGAGACATCACAATGTCATTGTGAAATCACTGTTCCATTGGGTTTTCGCATAGTATGACCTCATACTGTGAAGCTTCTTCTATCACCTGGTATCCTCATATTGAATTATTAATAGTTGAAATTAGATATATCATTCTGAAATTACAAACTGTGACATCACAAAACCATTGTGACCTCATCACCACTGTGACATTAAAAACCCAATGGGACATCTTATTTCCATTGTGACATTACAGATCACATTGTGCCATCTCAAGCCTATTTTGACCTCTTACCACTTTATAAACACACATGGCTTCTCTGACATCACAGAACTTTTTTGTATTCATATCCTCATGGGGAACTAATGACAACTGACATCAGACATGCCATTGAAATATAAAAAATCCTTTCTGACATCATTATAATTGTGACATCATGTTGCCATTACACCACCAGCTCAATTTGACATGTAAAACTACAATGCCATCATAGCATTGTAACATCATATTGTCATTCTGATGTCATAGACACGTTGTGTTTGCCTATTATGTTATTTGATTCTACTACTGTCAATTGATATCTGAAACCCATTGTGAGTTTGTGACCATTGTGATATCATGATGCCTTATTAGCATCACATTGCCATTGTGATGTCATATTGCAAAATTGATGTCACAAAGGGATTTTGATGTGAAAATGGTTATGATATCAAAATGAGTCTCTGTTATCAACCCACATGCCACATTTCAAATACAATGAAATCACAGATTAGGCATTCATAAAGTGTCTATGTTATCACAATGCCCTAATGGCAAATGCTATAATGTCATTGTCATTTTGTGATGTCACCATAAGTTAAAAATTTCATAATAATGTGATGTCATACTGGTTATGACGTCACCCAGAGTTTATAATGTTACAATGGTTATTAGGTCACAATGTGTTTCTGATAGCAAGAGATATGCCACATTTGAAATAGAATGAAATCACAGGATATACAATCACAATGTGTCTGTGACAGCTTTCTTTTTTTGGGGGGGAGGGTTCCAGTCATGGGGCCTGAACTCTGGGCCTGGGCACTGTCCCTCAGCTCTTCAGCTCAAAGCTAGCACTCTACCACTTGAGCCACAGTGCCACTTCTGTCTTTTTTCTTTTTGCTTATGTGGTGCTGAGGAATCAAACCCAGGGCCTCATGCATGCAAGGCAAGTGCTCTACCACTGAGCTACCTTCCCAACCCCTATGACAGCAAAATGGCAATGCGATGTAATGATGCTATGATGTCACTGTATTCTGGTGCTATCACAATGAGCTGATGGTATCATAATGACAGTCTGATGTCACACTGGTGATGATGTCACAAAGGGTTTATGATGTCACAATGTCATGTCCAATCTTAATTGCCATTAGGTTATAGTGCGGATAAGATAATGAAGTCATGACATATACAAATGAACTGTGATGACACAAAGGCCATGATTTTTTGTCAAAAGTGCTAAAGTTCCTAACAGGTTTCGGTTGTAAAGTGTTAATTGAAGAGCTAAAGTAACTCATTTTGAAATCAAGCCCCCTGAGCTGTGCTGCCCTAGAGTAACCCCCAAAGAGAGCTGTGCTGCCAAAGAAAATTAATACCTTTCAGGAAAACCGCAGGTTGCCACCAACGCTGCCCACCCTTAAGGAACAGAACAGCTGCCAAGGTGTTCCATCAGAAAAAGGGAAGTGCAGTCAAGGTGGACGTAAATCCCCTGAACTTGTGAACTTGCTTGTGTGGAAAACCCCTAAACTTGCTTGTGTGGGAACCCCCTGAACTTGTAAACTTGTTTGATAGTATAAAAGCTGTGCTAATTTTGTGCTCAGGACCTCTTAGAGTCACCGGTTACTGAGTGCGTGGACGACCAAGTTCTAGCTTGCAATAAACAACTCTGCTGTTTGCATTGATCGTGGTCTCTGGTGGTCTAAGAGGGGGTATCCGAAAATGGGGTACTTCATTAATGATATAAAAATGGGTTAGTGATGTAAAAAATAGTTTGTAATATCACATCTTATTTCAAATTACAATTGCTACAAGTTCACAATGATACAAGTTCAGAGAAAGAGTTTGATGTCCCAAAGGCCATGAATTTTCTAAGATGTGATGAGGTTATAATAGGTTTGTGAAAGCATAATGGTACAGTAATATCACAATTGCAATATGATGTCAAATTATAATGTCATAAGAGTGTTGTTATGTCACAATTAGTTGCTGATGCCATAATAGCGATGAGTTCAAAATAGTTTTGTGATGTCGCAGTAGATTGGTGATGTGACAATGTCATTCTAGACCTCAATTGTCATTAACTCACAATGGGTATATGAGTTCAGAATGGGATTGTGAGGATTCCGAAGGTATTTGTTGGCACAAATGTGATGAATTCAGAATAGATTTGTGATGTGACAACAGAACAGATTTGTGATGTGACAATATGACACTGTGATGTCTAGCAGTGTGATGTCACAATATTCATGATGTCACAGTATATTTCTAATATTTCATGTCATACCTGCAATAATGAAGTAGAAAAGAGGTTGAGCTCTCAATGGACCTAACATTACAGAGTGGCAACATGTCATAAACCTTATGATGACAGGACATGTTTCTGTTGTCAGTTATTTAGAGATATTACAATGGCAATGTTATGTCACAAAGGGATTGTGATATCACAATGGTAATCAAGTAAAAATATGTTTTTGATATGTAACCACATGCAACATTTGAAATATAATGAAATCACATAATAGGCATTAATAATGTATATATGATGTCACAATGATAATGTAATATAATAGTGGTAAGATGTCATTACAGATTTGTGATTTCACAATGAGCTGATGTTGTCATAATGACAATGTGCTGATGATTATATTATAAATGCTCTGTGATATTACAATGGCATATCTGATCTCAACTGACATTTCACAATGAAGATATGGATACACAAAGGGACTGTGATGTCACAAAGGCCATGTGTTTTTTTTCAAAAGTGCTAAAGATGTCATAATGGGTTTTGGAGGTCTCAAGGTGATGGTAATGTCACAACAGCAATGTGATATCACAATGGCTTTGTGATGTCACATTGATAGTCAGGTCACAATGGACAGGACAGGTTTGTGATGTCAAAACAGCTTAATGATATCACAATGGCACTGTGATGTCACAAAGGGAATTTTCATGTCACAGTGGCTTTGAGTTCACAATAGATTTCTGATATCCACCAATATTGCTTCCTTGAAATAGAATGAAATAACAGAATAGGCATTCGCAATATATCTATAGTGCCACTATGATATATGATGTCATAATACTATGATATTTAAGTTTAGTGATGTCAAAATGGCATGTCTAATCTTATTGGTCATTAGATTACCATGAGGATCCCAAAGGTTGCTATGTGGTGAGTCTTTAAAAAGCCATATTGTGCTGCTGCTATTATATAGGTTTCTTGGTGCTATTTTTTTAGTTTTCTGTGTGCTGTCATCCCAAAGGGTGCTATGTTCTGAGTCCTTGAAAGGTAGGTATCTCCGACAATCACACACACACACACACACACACATACAAACACGGAGGGTCATCTTGCACCTGCTTAGTGTGTAGGGTGGATGGAGAAGATTCTCCCACAGCGGTTGGACTGAGGGGAGATTCAATCAACCTTGGCAGCTGCTAGGGTTGGAGTACGCCCTGAGATGAGGTGAGGCTGCTTCTGCCATGGCCTGGTAGCCTTATTGCAGAATCAGGGCAGCACAAGGCTAAGAGGTGGGGGACATGGCAGAGGGGGGAGGGGCATGAACAAAAGGAGGACAGGGAATAGCAGAGGGGGCACATAGCTGGTGCAGCCAGAGGCTGACAGGCTTGCGCTGTGGGGCAGGGCAGCCCTCGAGAGAAGTGGTGGCAGAGAAAGAGAGCAGAGAGTTGAGCAGCCATATGCACCAGGGGAGACTGCGGCAATGGCTGGCCTCTGCTGCTGTAGGAGCACAGGTCTGGCCCAGGAGCACAGAGCACAAATCCAGCACAGCAGGCACATCCCTCCCACAGTCCCAGGGAGGCTCAGAGGCCAAGTAGGACCTGAGTCCAAGGTCCCTGTGCCAGGAGTTCAGCTGGGGCTGGGGCACGCTTAGCCCTGCCACCTGCTTGCCCCTGTCCTGGCCCCTCTCCTGCCCTCTCTGCGACATCATGTTTCAAACATGTTTCTGTTGGCTCGGACCCGCAGTGCCTCTCAGAGTCATCCAGCGATGGTGTGCCCAGGCCAGATTGTGGGCCTGACCATGTCCTGCCTCCCCTGCCCCGTCCTCTACTCTGGGCCTGAGCATCTGCCATGATGCTGCCATTGCTGCCCTCTGCACCTAGAACTCCAGCCTACAGCTTCTCACAGAAGCACATATGAGTGGACATCCCGTGGGCCCACACCTTGTGACCTCTCCCAATCCCCCTTCTCCCCAACCCAGACGCACGACTCCTGCCTCCCTTCTCATATCCCAACATTGCCTCACCAGCACCAGGTGCCAGCCCTGGCTCTGTCACAAATGCGTCCCAGGAGTGAGAGATGGACGAGTGGGTGTGGACCCAGGGATCCTACTACCATCCTTAGTGTCAGTGTCCCAGGAAATGGGGAGTTGCGAAGGCGGCATCACTGAGCCCCTGGCCCGGAGCAGTGAGAACCATACAGCGCCACATGTTCAACCTTCTTCTCCAAGATAGGAAACTGGGGGCTTTATTCTGAGGAGGGGAGCAACTCCACACCTGCCTTATTGGGTCTTTTCCTTTTTTCTGAGGTTGGGGGGTATTGGATGCAGAAGATAGGGCCCTCTTGCTGTGTGAGTCCTTGTCCTCTGCTCTCAGTCACCCTCTAACCTAAGGAGGGTCCCAGAAAAGCCCACTAGGGAGGTGAGGGCACTGGGGTCAGATGGAAGGTGAATATCTGGAAGTGACACACTCCCTCTGACACACATACACATGGCCTGTCCGCCACCACCCCACCTGTCAACAGTACTCACAGGGTGATCACATTTCCCAGCTCTGCCAGCATCTGCTTGTGCTCCTGGTACATCTGGTGTCCTTGTCCTCCCCAAGAATCCAACCAGTCACCCAGAAGCATCTAGGCTGGAAGTAGGGAATCTCTTCATGTATGTAGCCTTTAGAACCCCATCCATTTCCTAAACACCACCCCCACCCCGGGACAGACACCCCCTGCGTACCCCATGACCCTCTGCTTGTTTTCAGTCCTGGCTCTGAGGAGTCACCTGTCTGGGGATTTTTCACCCAGCGTCCTGTCTTAGGGTTTTGGTGAATGGGGAGTTAAGGCTGGTTGTTCCAAAGGGGAAGTGTCTCGCCCTGGAGAAGGAGAGAGGCGGGGTGGTGCTGTGTCATTAGAGTGGTGCTCCCCTTGGGTGGGAGATCTTGGTTGTGACAAGGGAATGGGGAATGGGAACCTGCGTGCTCCAGATTGTACATTGTCCCAGATGAGGAACCAATAAACTTAGGAGAGGCACTACTCTGATTTTGTGTGTGTGTGTGTGTGTGTGTGTGTGAGAGAGAGAGAGAGAGAGAGAGAGAGAGAGAGAGAGAGAGAGAGAGAGAGAGAGAGAGAGACAGAGAGACAGAGAGACAGAGAGACAGAGAGACAGAGAGACAGAGAGACAGAGAGACAGAGAGACAGAGACAGAGACAGAGACAGAGACAGAGACAGAGACAGAGAGACAGAGAGACAGAGAGAGAGAGAGAGAATCTTTCTCCTTGTACAGCCTGCCTGACTGTGCTCAGGTAAGTGATCAGTTAGCAAAATACAGGTGCTGCATGGAAGAGGCTTCTGTCACCATTCTGGATGTGTGTGTGTGTGTGTGTGTGTGTGTGTGTGTGTGTGTGTGTGTGTGTGTGTGTGTGTGTGTGTGTCTTGAAAGAGCATGAAGATGAGAGCAATGAAAATATATTTAAGTCACCATGTCTAAAAACAGCAAAAGCATTTTATTTCTCTCTGTGTGTGTATATTTCTTGTTATTGTTTTTTTTTTTTATCAATACCAAGTACGAGCCCAGTCACAACTTTTGTTTTCTCGTTCACAGTTTCACGGCTCCTTTATGGAAGATTTCAGTAGCTCATGGCTGTCATCCTAGGTACTCAAGAGCTGAGATCTGAGGATCACACTTCAATGCCAGCCTGGGCAGGAAAGACCCTAAGACTCTTATCTCCAAAACCCACCAGAACACCGGAAGTGGTGCTGTGTCTCAAGTAGTAGAGTGCTCACCTTGAGTTGAAGAGCTCAGGGACAGCACCCAGGCCCAGAGTTCAAGCCCCACAACTGAAAAGTAAAACATTTTTGCCTGTAGAGATGTGGAGTTGTGTGTGGGTGCTGTGTTTGAGAGACCAGGTGCTGGCCTCACTGTACAGACATTTCTAAGAACTCCCCAATTTTGCCCCCGTTTGAAGCCACAGTAGGATAGGTGGTACCTTACCAAGAACTCAAGAGGATGAGGCCTGTGTCAGGCAGGGAGTGGGCAAATGTGTGCTGGGGTGGGGTTGTTGTGCCTGCATTCTGTCCATTGAAGGATGGATTAGGATGCTGGTGTCAAAGTCTGAAGTCAAGGGTTGCAAGAAGTTTGTGGCCTAATGAATTGGTTTTCCTCTGGGTATTTGAAGGTGGCTGAAACTGGCTGCTGCCGGTGGCTCACAACTCTCATCCTAGCTACTCAGAAGCATGAGATATGAAGACCATGGTTCCAAGACAGCTTGGGCAGAAAAGTATGTGTTACTTGATATCCAATGAACCACCAGAAAACAGGAAGTGGCTCTGTGGCTCAAGTGGGAGAGTGCTCATCTTCAGCTGAAGAGCTGAGGGACAGTGCTCTGGCCCAGAGTTCAAATCCCATGACCAAGAATAAACAAAGAAGTGGCCTTATTTTTCCACATAGACGTGTGTACGGTAGGAAATTGTATGCTGGGTGATGAGATATTCCAGATATGTGAGAGGCTCAATTTTGTGTCTACAGTTGGTCTGAGTATGATAGTGCCATCTTCTCACGAATCGGATGTGATCCTAATGGAGAGAGTTCATTGTTTTCAGGAACTGCTGAGGCCTTGGAATGTCCGTGTGTGTGTGTGTGTGTGTGTGTGTGTGTGTGTGTGTGTGTGTGTCTGTGTGTGTCTGTGTGTCTGTGTGTATCTTCCGGCCCCAGCTGGGCCTCTCAGGTCCTTCTAGACAAGCCTGGATGCCAAGAATACAGAGGCACAGACTTTAGATTCCAGGGCCAGGGAACTGGTATGGCCAATACCTGAATGTTCTGGGGCATTAGTCTTGACCTGGCTATGTCCCCCCTTTTGTACATTCACTTCTTAACCCAGTGTTGGCCACATACCAGCCACTTGTGTGAGTACTGTGGAAGTGGCAAGAGGGGAAGTGAGATTTAGGATGACCAAAATCTGGATTTATGGCCTGTGGAAGTGGCAAAGGATTTCTTTAAAAAAATCTTAGTTCTGGATTTCAGGGCCTAGTCACTGTCCCTGAGCTTCCTTTGCTCAAAGCTAACTTTCTATCATTTGAACCACAGCTCACCTTTCATCTTTTTTACTAGTATAGTGGAGATAAGAGTTTCATGGCTTTCTTGCCTCGCTGGCTTCAAGCTGCCATTCCTAACATCTCAGCCTCTTGAGTAGCTAGGATTGCTGGTATAAGCCACTAGCACCTGCTAAGGATGTTAGTGTGTGTGTGGGGGGGTGTATGTGTGTGTGTGTGTGTGTGTGTGTGTGTGTGTGTGTGTGTGTGTGTATGTGTACTGGGACTTCAACTCAGAGTGTAGACGTAGATGCCATCCTTTAGCTTGTTTGCACAAAGTTGGTGCTGTACCACTTGAACTACTGTAGTTCTGCTTCCCACTTTTTTGATGATTCATTGGAGATAAGAGTCTGCCCAGGCTAACTTTAAATCTTGATTGATTCTCAGGTTTCAGCCTTGAGTAGCTAGGATGACAGGAATGAACCAACTGTGCCCAGCAAATAATAGCCTTTCTCCACAGTGGGTGGGAGCTCCTGAAAGGTTTTCTTTATTTTTTCTGTGTCAGTACCGGGGTTTGAACTCAGGGTCTGGGCTCTGGTTTCTTAACATTTTCTCTCAAGTGGAGCCACAGCTCCACTTCTGGTTTTTGGTAGTTCATTGGCAAGAAGAGTCTCATTAACTTTCCACCCCTGAGCTGGCTTTGACCCACGATCTCTGATCTCAGACTCCTGAGTAGCTAGAATTTACAGGGGTTGAGCCACTGGTGGCATTGGGTTAGAAGATTTTCATAAGCAAGAGTTCTTCCCTGCATTTGCCCTAACTCCTCAATGAAAATGAAGCTTGAGGGTCAGGAGCTGGGAAAAATAGGCTTCCAGCCACAGGAAATGGCTGGGGTCCATGGTAAAAAGCCAAACTAATCTTTCTCCTGAGTCCCATACAGGGACCCCATGCTCTGCCCTACCTGTGACTCAAGTATAAACCTTGACCCAGCCTTGAGGGATCTACCAGACTTTTCTGAAGCCACCGAACCTTCATTCCACTCATACCACCTGCTCTACACCAGACCTCAGGACCTTTGCCCATGCTGTACCTTATGCCTGAGGCTCTCTGTCCTTTTGCCACATCTCGGTACTCCTGTGGAATTTTGGCACTGGTTATATCACCTCCTGGAGCAAGTCTTTCCTTCCCTTCTCCCTCTTTTTTTATATTGAGTTGCTAGAGATGGAACTTGTGCAGGCTGATGGCTAATGCTCTATATTGGTGTGTGTGTGTGTGTGTGTGTGTGTGTGTGTTTGTGTGTGTGTGTGTGTGTGTGTGTGTGTGTGTGTGTGCCAGTTCTGGGGTTTGAATTCAAGGCCTGGATGGTATCCCTGAATTTTTATGCTCAACGCTAGCATTCTACTACTTGAACCACAGCTCTGGCCTTTTGGGTGCTTAATTGGAGGAAAGAGTCTCATATAGTCTTTCCTGTCTGCACTGGCTTGCAATTATGAACCTCAGGTCTCAGCCTCCTGAGTAGCTGAGATTACAGGGATGAGCCACCAGTACCTGCCCTCTATGTCTTACCTATAACCTTGGTTCTCCTGAGTCCCAGAAGAATATGTCTCACCAAGATCACTTTTTTTGTTTTGCTAGTGTTGTGGCTTGAACTCAGAGTGTGGGTATGTCCTTGAGCTGCTTTTGCTCAAGGCTACATTCTACCACTTAAGACACAGTGCCACTTTTCTCTTTTTCTGTTTGTGTGCTACTGAGGATTCGAACACAGGGCGTCATGCTTCCTAGGTAAGCACTCTACAACTAAGCCACATTTGCAGCTAAGGCTTACTTCTAACAGGAGCTATGAGGGTGGGATTTATTTGCGTACCTTTTTCAACAAAGAAATCACTGGCCATTTCATATCTTTGCCAGGATTTGGGACCAGCCTGAGACTAGGCAATGAGAAATGATGAATGAGTGATAGCCACGAGGCCCCAGAGATCGAGGCTTACATCTTACAGAGGGATATGAAATATGGAACCAGAACCTTTCACAACTCCTACATCCTAGGAACTGTGGTCTCTCTTGAGGCAGTGGCTGACTGCTAGATATCCCAATGGGGCCTCTCAGCTAGAACATAATGCACCCACTACATACACCAACCCAGGGAAGCCTTTGGGTTTCATTTACTAAATGGCAGAGAAGGATGTTTTGTTTAAGCTGCCAGCTCAGACTTAGTACTCTTTGAGGGCTTGTCCAAGCTTGCCCAGGTTGGGGGCTGGGCATGGGCCACATGATGAATGCTCACCATCCATACATCATCCATCCATACACAGAAACATGGTGTTACTGCCTTCTTTTTTTTATTTGGCAGGTCCGACGTTGAAATATGAGCCCTATCCCTGATCTCCTTTTGCTCAAGCATAGCTCCCTGCCCTTGAGCCACAGCCCTAACCCATGGGGATATTTTCCTGTGATCTCTTAGAAATAAGATGGTCGCAGACTTGGCTGGATTCAAATTGGCATTCTCTAAATCTCAGCCTCCTGAGGAGCTAGGATTACAGACAGGAGCCACTGACACCTGGCTTTCTTTTGTTCTTCTTGTTCTTTTTTAAATCGTGACAGTCTGAAATCTTTACAGTGTCATTCCAATGGTTTGCATTCGAAGTAAACTACCCAGGCCTGGAGTTCGAATGCCAGGACTGTCACCACAAATGGAAGGAGATCCTGACAAACTCATTCCTATTTATGTGAATACTGATGGAATGTAATAAACGTAATCATTAAATTTTCAGTTAATTCATGATTGTATTTTAGAATGCCACACAAAAATTATAGGATTTATATCTTCCATTCTAGCACCATGGTATGATTCCATAATGGAAGGATATTGACTAATTTTTAATTAATGTTTTTTATAAGTATTGAGCCATGATACTTCATTAAATGGAGACATAACTTAATAACTAATAATTGGTAACTATATATATAATTTAATGATATCCTCATATTCTCTAAGTATATACATATATATATATACAGCAATCCACACATCTATCTATCTATCTATCTATCTATCTATCTATCTATCTATCTATCTATCTATCTATCTATCTATCTATATCTGTCTATCTATCTATCTATCTATCTATCTATCTATCTATCTATCTATCTATCTATCTATCTATCTATCTATCTATCTATCTATCTATCTATCTATCTATCTATCTATCTATCTATTGGGAACTACTGTGGCTTCATCACAGGTCCTTAGAACTTCCTGGCAGCTCAATTTGCCAGAGGCTGGTGTGCTAAGACTGTGACCCCATTTATGGATTGGGCTTTCTAGGCTGTGAGTTGAAATCTCAGCATGGTCAAAAATTATTAATGGAGTAAGAGACCAATTCTGACAGATTTTTTCCTGAAAAAAAAAAAAACTCCTGGGTCTCATTATGATGTATAATCCATATCAAATATATTCTATGTGACAAGATGTGATAAATGAAATATTATATGTGTAATAATACTAAATAAATAAGGGTAATAAATATCATACTCACTAAACCCATGTATGTAAATATATATCATATATGAATATTATTCTTCCAGTGCTGGGGATTTAATTCAGGCTCTGGGAACTCGTCTGAATTTCTTGTCTTCAAGGACAGTGAGCTTCCCCTTCATTAACAGTGCCACATAGTTACCCAGACCCTGAGTTCAAATCATAGGCCTGCCAGAAAAATGGTGCAAATTCCAAGCCAGGGCCTTTTTTTTTTGGCCAAGCACTGGGCTTGAAGTCAGGTCTTGGCATCTGTACCACAGCTGACCCTGGGATACTAGGACCCAAGTTCAAATCTCAGGGTTGACAAAAAATAAAAATAAAAAGGAGAAGGATAAAACAGAGATGTTCAAGAAGGTAGTGTTACATTTTTTTCTCTTTGCACTGTGACCATTCTTGGTCTAAATGACGAGGCCCAGAAAATGTACATGAGTTTGCATGCTGATATTTGGATGACTATTAGGGAAACCATAGCCGAAACCTCAACTTAGGCCTGGAGGTTGAATCTGGGACTACCACTAATGATTGGCAGCAGATTCTAAGAAATGCATTCCAATATACATACATACAAATGGAATGTTATAAATGTAACAATTAAATTAGTAATTAGTGAATGAGTATACTATAAAATTATACACAACAATTATACTACATTGACTAATTTTCAATTAATACTTAATTATGTATTCAACAATGAAACTTAAAAATGGAGGGAATAATTTAATTGTCAGATATTGGTAGTAATATAATATATGTAATTTCATAATATACAAACATCTTTCTCTTGTTTTATACATACATATGTATATATATGCCAATCTACACTTTTATCTGTTTATACACATTTCTCTCCTGAGGCTCACTGGTATAGTGATGGCTAGTACATACAAAGCCCTGGATTTGATTCCTTACTTCCACATGCACATAAAAATCCGGAATTTGTGATGTCACTGAAGCATCGAGCACTAGCTTTGAGCATAAATATTTAGGGACTGTGTCTAGACCCTTAATCAAGACCCAGGATGGACACCAAAAATATTTAATATTGTGACTGCAACTCTATAAGGACAGGACTTCAAATACCTCATTACAGAGCAAGCCGGGAGTCTGGTGCAGACAGCTGCCATCTAACCTGACTTAGCCAGAGGTATACCACTGCAACCCAGGTCGACGGAACCAGATGCTGCTCGCTCGCTCACCTCTGTCATCAAAGGTACTAAGGGGCTGAGATCTGACACTGGTGGGTTTAAAACTCAGGCCTGGCAGCAATGCTGTGAAACTCTGAACTGTGGCTCAAAGT
Organism: Dipodomys merriami; assembly: GCF_024711535.1. Lineage (NCBI taxonomy): Eukaryota > Metazoa > Chordata > Mammalia > Rodentia > Heteromyidae > Dipodomys > Dipodomys merriami. The sequence goes on from NW_027203305.1 coordinate 71,624, forward strand.
GGTGGAGCTCTAAATTTGAGCAAAAGATCTTAAGACAGTACCTCCTAAATTTTAGTGCAATCCTGTGGCTGACTCTCCCCCGCCCCCCCAAAAAATCCTCTGAATCATTAGATGTGAACTTTGTGCAGTTTGTGATGTGTTTCTGAAAGAATGGTGATACTGATGAAAGCACCCTAATACTAATGACAGCTTGTGGAATACAGCTATTTGATGAGTCCTTCCTGGGGTGCTGGGTCCCTCTTGGAGTTCTGTGTGCTGATTCCTGCACAGGATGCTGTGTGCTGGGTCCTTCACGGGGTGCAGTGTGCTGAGTGCTGCATTGGGTGCTGGGTGCTGAGCATTTCATAGGATGCTGTGTGCTGAGGCCTGTAAAGAGTGTTATGTGGAGCCAGGAGTTGGTGGCTCAAGCCAGTAATCCTAGGTACTCAGGGTCTGAGATCTGAGGATTGTGGTTCAAATCCACACTGGCAGGAAAGGCCATGAAACACTTATCTCAATAAAACACCATAAAACCAGAAGTGGCACTGTAGATCAAGTGGTAGAGTGCTAGCCTTGAGCTGAAGACCTGAGGGACAGAGCTCAGGCCCAGAGTACAAGCCCCATGACCGACAAAAATAAAGAGTGTTGTGTGTTTTGTCCTTTAAAAGGTGCATTCTTTCATCTTTTCCTTGTAAGAGCTACACAACTGAGATGATTATGCAGACAAGAATATTGAGGCTCCGATATATCTCCATGGCAGGGACAAAATTATGTATTAGTGAAGACTAGTGGGTTGTCTATGGCAGACAATTGTTTTGTTTTGTTTTTTCTCAGTCATGAACCTTGAACTCAGGGCCTAAGCACTGACATTTACCTCTTGGGCACATGGCTACCACTCTACCATGTGGAGCCAAGGACCTCCTTGCAGCAGAGTGCCACGGCCTGGGGTTCTATAGTTAAGGTCTGTCATCATGCCTTCCCAGGAAGCTGAGATCTGAGTATCTAGGTTCCAAACTATGCCAGAAACAAAAGGTCCCATGACCCTATTATCTCCAATTCATCACTAAGAAACCTGAAGTGGAAGTTGGGTGCTTGTGGCTCATGACTGTCATCTTAGCTACTCATGAGGATGAGATCTGAGGATCATGGTTTAAAGCTAGCCTGAAAAGGAAAGTCCTTGAGACACTTAGCTTCAATTAACCATCAGAAAGTGGCTCTGTGGCTCAAGTGGTTATAGCACAAGATTTGATTTCAATTTCTCAGGGATAGCAACCAGGCCAAGATTTCAACTCCTACAACTGACAACAACAACAACAAAAAAAACTGAAACAAACTAACAAACCTGAAGTACAGGGCAGGGAATGTGCCTTAGGGGTAGAGTGCTTTGCATCTGTGAAACCTTGGGCTTCATTCATCAGGACCACATCACTAGGAAAATACCTGTAGTGGCTCTATGGTTCAAATAGGATAGGGCAATCCTTGTACAAGAGACACTAGGTACAGTGATCAAGTCCTGAGTACAAGCTCCAGGATTACTGAATGCACTCTCTCTCTCTCTCTCTCTCTCTCTCTCTCTCTCTCTGTCTCTGTCTCTCTGTCTCTCTCTCTCTGTCTCTCTCTCTCTCGCTCTCTCTCTCTCTCTGTCTGTCTCTCTCTTTGTCTCTCTCTCTCTCTCTCTCTCTCTCTCTCACACACACACACACACACACACACACACACACACAGAAAGCAATAGTGAAGCTGTGACACAAAATGGTAAAGCACTAGACTTCTCTGGTCTCATGGTCAGCCCTGAGACCCTGTGTTCAACCACCAAATCTAGCCACCCAGGGCCCAACTGGTAGAGGTCAAAGGTTTCAAAATCTGATGAACTTCACCAGAAATAGATTACAGGAATGTTTGTGATATCTGACATGTTCTTAGATTTCCCAAGCTTCTGGAAACCTAGGAGAGATATCATAGGCCCATCATCAGCCTCAATGAAACAAACATTTCTTTAAGTTCAGTGCCCTAGTTGTCTGCCAGAAGGACTCCTGAATTACATGAGCACTCTATCTGAACACCAGAATATAGTCTCACAAAGGCAGTATAAGTGCACAGAACTTGGGCTGCCATGGGAGGTTGCACAAATGAATGCTTCCTGTCAAATCAAAGCACTGGGAAGAGAGATAGTTTGGGGTACAAAGCAGGCTTTTTCTCCTGGCCTTCAGAGCCCACCCACACTCCTCCTCAGTAATTGGCCCAGATCGAGTTGCCTGTTACACAGCTTTACAGGAGTGAGGCCTTTTGTCTGCCTGTCCAGACAGTGAGAGAGACTTCTGGCCTGGGATGCAGAGAAACCCTTAGGCTACACTGGGAGCAGTGAAGGGAGCCCTGCAACATGCAATTTCATGAAAACAGTCTCTGTGTTATGAACTCATTGAATTGAATACAAATTTCATAGGTTGATGCCATTCATCAGATCAACTCTGGAGCTTCTCCTATAAGAATACATCCAAACAAAATGAAAACAACACCGAAAAATGCCACAAGCCGCGGACATTCAGCAGTTTGTTTTCCTTCCTTGCATGTTGACCATCCTCTTTCTGAATGACATGGCTGCAACCTGTAGGTCACCTGGCATTGCTGAAGGCTGGCTGGCTGTCAGTGAAGCCATAGGCCAACCTGACACTAGACCCTGAGTTCGAATCCTGGTCATGCCACGTAAAAAGGGCTGGAGAGCCTCAGAAAATATTGCTTGTCCATAGGAACACCAGCGGAATATAATCAATGTCATGGTTGTATGAGTAGTCCGTCAATGTGTCTAGCATAAAATTAGAACCAATAATCACAGGGCACGGATTGATTTTAATTCAGATTATTATGCATTAAAAGAACTGTTGATTAAATGGAGTCCTCCCTAAATACAGGAGAATTGGTAGGAACGTAGTATATGTCATTATTAGATACCTCTGGCAGTACCTAATATCTAAATTTATATTTATTTAGATACCACCATCGTCATAGAAAGTTACAGCTATTTTGGCCAAACCTGGGGCTTGATCCCAAGTCCTGAGATCCACTTGGCAGCTGAATGGGCTAGAGGCAGCGGTGCTGACACACGCCATTCATGAATTGGGCCTCTCTGGCCTTCAGATCAGGCCCCATCATTGCCAAAAATTTCTTCCTGGTGTAAGATTTCAAGTGTGACACCTGTTTTCCTTTTCTGTGCAATTTCATAATAGGTCTGCAAAACTACATGCTATGGAATAGATGGGAAGAAATGTAATAAATGTTATTGGTGTACTCACAGTCCATAAAATAAATGCTAAATAAGTAAATCAATAATAAAATATAATGAATCACTCCAAGCACGATATAGACTGAATACATAGAAGTAAGTATAAATCATATATTTAACATGTTTATAAATGTTATGAGGTACTTGAATTCAGTCCTAGGGAAGATTTTAGTTCATGCATGATTCTCATAGGAAATGATAGGAAAGACGTATGGCACAATTATTATTTTAAATTAAGAGTTCATGAAGTATGACAATAAGAATCACATTCAAGAATTGGAGGCATTGGGAAAGATCCAAGAATCGGTACTCACATGGTACATAGGATTCCAACACAGCTCATTACATCTCCTACTCTATCCAAATAGGTCTTTATTAGCACACTAGCTTCAGCTTATGAATGGATGAATATTGTGCCCCACCCCACCCAGGGGCTCTATCTCAGGTCCTGGATATGGCCTAGCTCAGAAGATGGTAGGCTCATGTGGACCCATTGAGCTGTTGGGCCTGCTAGGCCCCTAGTTTAAATCTCAGCACTACAAAAAGGCTCATCCTGATGTGAGAAACCAATCCTCGCACCTGTTTTCCTGTACTGTGCAAGTGCTGGGTCTCAGCAAGAATAAAGAATCAAGAAAGTATAGGCAACTCCACACCCATGGGAATAGGGTGTCATCCAACTCAGCAAAGTTATATATGTCATCCTATAATCAACAGAATACACAATACCTCCTTGAAAAAGACACAAAATAAAAAGAATAACTACACTGAATGGAAGATGCATACCAGACCTGTATGTAAATAAATAGAGATCTTATGTTTAAAAGAGGTGGGCTTCTTATTTTGTCCAGAGTTGGGGCTTCAAATCAGGCCCTGGTCTAGGCCTGATATTCTAGTCTTCAAGTATGGTGAGCCTCCCCTCCCTCCACAGTGCAACAGTTACCCAGACCTGAGTTCAAATCCCAGTACTGACAAAAGATTCATCCTTGATGTCAGAAGCCAGTCATTGCACCTGTTTTCCTCTCCTGTGAAAGTCCTGGGTCTCAGCTAGGATGGAGAATGAATGCATAAGCAACCCTATAACCATGGGAACAGGTTGTCATCCATGTCAGCACAGCTATACCTGCCACCAGCCTCAGTAAAACACAAAATATCTCCATGAATTAGAAACAAATTAAGGAGAAGTGCACCTAATGCAAGAGGCTGTCCGCACATGTATGTCAATATCGATCTTATGTTTCAAGGATGAATCTCTTCCTATCCTGGCCCTCCCTGGGGTTCAATGTCAGGTCCTGGGAATGGCCTAGCTCCTTAGTTGCTCACAGGCCTGTATCCTCACCTAATACCTTTCCCCAATTTGATCTGCTAGACTCTGTGTTCAAATCCCAATAATGTCAAAAGATGAATCCTGAAGTGAGAAGCCCATCGATCCACCTGTTTTCCTGCCCTGACTTGTGAAAGTCCTAGGTCTCAGGGAGGATCAAGAATGCTATATAGGCAACTCTATTGCCATGGAAATAGGTTGTCATCCATGTCAGCACAGTCATGTCTGTCATCGTACTAAATAAAACAAAAAATTCATCCATGACTAAGACACAATAAAAAGAATATCTACACTGAACATAAGACACATTTCACACATGAATGTAAATAGAGATCCTATGTGTAAAATAGGTGAGTATATTATTTTTGCCCGTGCTAGGGTTTCAATTCAGGCCCTGCAACATAGACTGATATTGCAGTCTTCAAGGATGGTGAGCTTCAATTTCTCCTACAGTGCTATAGATTTAACGCTAACTGAGTTAAATCTACAACAGCTTCAATCACCTCAGGGTGGCGGGCTGCCATGGGTCCATAGCCAATCCTGGGATCCTAGGCCTTGAAGTCTTGCCAGAAATAAAACAAAACAAAACAACAAATAGAGAGAGGGAGGGAGGGAGGGAGGGAGGGAGTGAGAGAGAGAGAGAGAGTGAGAGAGAGAGAGAGAGAGAGAGAGAGAGAGAGAGAGAGAGAGAGAGAGAGAGAGAGAGAGAGAGAGAGAGAGAGAGAGAGAGAGAGAGAGAGAGAGAGAGAGAGAGAGAGAAAGCCGTGGAATGGATATTTTATATTTTGTTCCTTTTCATGGTGACCATCCTGGGTCTCAATGACACACCTACAATAGGGTACCTCACTTTGCATTGGGGAAGGCTAGTGGGCTAAGCCATAGGCCCATACAGCCATGTAGGCCCTGAATTCTTGTCCTGGTCCTGACACCTACCAGTGGGGTGTTTTCCCAAGAGACTCTTCCTATGCATGGGAATACCAATGGAATGTGAGCAAACTCATGATTGAATGAAAAGTTTCTGCGTGCATTAGTCTAGTCTAAAATTAGACACAATGATCCTAGGACGCTGATTGATCTTAATGAATATCTTACTAAACATGAAAAGAATCCTATTCCTTCAATGGTGGTGTAATAACTACCTAAGACTTGGTAGAAACATAGTTTATGTCATTGAATCCTAGGTAGATGTCTCTGGCACTCCATACAAATATATATTTATTGGTATACTACCACCTGCCTATCCATGTATGGCTATTTTTCCACCCCTACGGCTTGATCTCAGGGTCTGGGAACTTCCTGGCAGCTTCCTGGGATAGAGTTTGCCTTGTTGACACACCCATTCATGAATTGGGTTTGCTAGGCTCTGAGTTCATATCCCAGCACTGCTAACAATTGGATCATGTAGGAAGAAGCATAGTGTGACACCTGTTTTCCCTTTCTCTGAGAGTCCTGGGTGTCAGACATGATGGAGAACATGTCTACAAATCTAGATACTATGTGATAGGTTGTCATCAATATAATAAATGGAATGTGTGTTATCAAAGTCAATAAAATAAATGGTAAATAAATGAATAAAACAGAAATACAATAAATAACCACAACAAACAAGATATGGACTGAACATCTATAGGTAATTACAAATCCTATCTTTACAATGTATATAAATAGTATGTTTCCCAGTGCTGGGGCTTGAATTCAGGCCTAGGGTCCAGGCCTGACTTTCTTGTCTTCAAGCATGGTGAGCTTCCCCTTGGTCGACAGTGCTGCAGAGTTACCCAGACCCTGAGTTCAAATCCAAAGCCTGGCAGATAAAAGGGCACCAATTGCAAGCCAGGGAGATAATTTTTTTTGTTTGTTTTTGCCAATTTCAGATCCTAGGAACTGCCTGTCAGCTCAATTTGCACCAGGATGGTGTGCTGACACTCACCCATTCATGAATTGTGTCTTGTAGGCTATGAGTTCAGATGTCAGCACCCCCCAAAAATGAATTATGGCATAATAAGCTGATGGTGATACAAGTTTTTCTTTTCTGTGAAAGTCCTGGTTGTCAGGTATGAAGTGGAATCCATATGTGTGATAATAGTCAATAAAATGAACAGTCAATACATGAATAAAATAAAAAATAAAATGAGTAACTACACTGAACACAATATGGAGTCCACATATGAATATAAATCATATATTTAAAATGTACACAAATAGGATGTTTTCTAGTGGTGGGTATCGATTTCAGGCCTAAGAAATGGACTTGATTTTTTTTACTTCAAGGAGGCAAGCTTCCCCTTCCCACAGAGAGCAACAGTGTTAGCCAGACCATGCATTCAAAGCCCAGTCCTGGCAGAAAAAATGGCACCTTTATAGTATGTGAGCCCAATTCTTAGGTATTTCATTCTGCCTCCATTTAATGAATGTGATTGTTTAAATGCTTCATAAAGTGTTAGTTACAATTTATCAGTGTCCTATAATATTATTATGTATAATTTTATCCTAGAATCATTCAAGAACTTCCCATTCAATCATGAAATACATCACATTCCATTGGTAATCATATGAATAGGAGTGAGTTTCTTAGGATCTCCTGCCATTTGGAGGTGGCAGGACCAGGATTCAAACTGTGGGCTTGAGCTCCCAGCACGTAGACCTTAGGATAGAGAAAACACTGGTCTGTTTGAGTACATCAGCAAGACCAATGATTAGGCAGGCACCAGTGGCTCTCAAAAGTCTTCCTTGATACTTACAAGGCTGTGATAGGAGGATCATGGTCAAAGTGAACCTAGGCAGGAAAGTCCTTGAGACTTCTGTCCAACTTCAGTGCCAACAAAGCCAGAAGTAGAGCTCTGTGGCTCCAGTGGTTAGCCTTGAGCAAAAGCAGTTCACAGATTGTGCCTAGATCCTGAGTTCAAGGTCTGGGACTGGCAACAAACAGACATACACAACAATCTGTGCAGCCATCTGGCTCAAGCAGGTCACCCTCTTGTCCCAACTGGATTGGATAGAGTTTCCTGGGAAAGGGGCTGCTGTCATCTTGACTATGCCCATTCTGCCTGCATCACAGTATTTAAGACACACCCCCATTCTTTCATGGTTCTTTCTGACCAATGGTATACAAGAATGGTGGCCATGCCCACATTCTATGCTGCCCTGTAGCACCGGGATTACCTCTGTGGTTGATACCACTACCAGTAGTTGAGGAAGGTAGAGGTGGGTGAGTGGTGAGCAAGAGACTTGAGGCCTAGGAAGAGAGGCCTTGCTCAGCCACACCATGTGCCAGCCTGTGCGCTGGCCCCCTCCTCCCCTTCCCAGCTGTGTAGCATTTCAAACCTGGTGTTGCTGGTTCAGATTGTGGTGCCTCTTGGAGTCCTCAGGCAATGGTTCAATGGTGCACCACTGGCCGGCTTGTGGTCTGACCTTGTCCTGGCCCCCCTGTCATCTGCTCTGGGCCTGAGTGTCTACCATGCCTCTGTCATTGCTGCTGGCCTCACCCGGAACAGCTGCCAACAGCTTCTCCCAGCAGCACATGTGAGTGGCTGCCCACGCAGGACCACACCCCACAAACCCATAACCCCCCCCTCCTCCCTCCTCCCGACCAGGACCTGCACCTCCCCCATGCCCCACATTCTGGCCCAGGCCCTGCCACAAATGCCACAGGGATGGGGGTGGGTGTTGACCTGAGGATCCTACCCCCATCCCTAGCCTACATTGTCCCAGGAAACGGGGAGGTGCAGGGTTGGGTGAGGAGTGGGCGCCACAGAGCCGTTGGCCTGGAGCCACACAGCGGTGCATCTGCACTCTTCCTCTCCCTGGTGGGAACCTGGTGGCTTTAGTACAGAGGTGGGGAGCAGCATGTCCACACTTGCCTTCTGGGTACTTTTCCTTTTTTCTGGGGTGAAGGGTGTTGGATGCAGAAGATAGACCCCCTTGCTGTGTGAGCCCTTGTCTTCTATGCTCAGTCACCCTTTCACTTGATGAGGTTCCCAGAAAAGCCCAGTAGGGAGGTGAGTGTGTTGTGAGTCAGAACAGAAGGTGAATATCTGGGAGGAACACCCCACCCACACACATGCACCTCGGCTGTCCCCCCGCATCAGCTGTCAACAGTTCTGACAGGGTGATCACATTTCCCAGCTCTGCCAACTTCTGCTGGTGCTCCTGGTCCATCTGGTCTCCTACAAACTCAGGAGAGGGACTGCTCTGAGTCTGTGTGTGTGTGTGAGAGAGAGAGAAAGAGAGAGAGAGAGAGAGACAGACACACAGACAGAGACAGAGACAGAGAGACAGAGACAGTGATGGAGAGAGACAGAGATGGGGAGAGACAGAGATATAGAGAGACAGAGAGAGATACAGAGAGAGACACAGAGAGAGACAAAAAGAGAGACACAGAGAGAGAGATCATCTTTCTCCTTGTTCAGCCTGACTTTACTCAGGTGAGTGATCATTTGGCAAAATGCAGGTGCTGCATTCACAAGTCTTCTGTCACAGGTCTGGATGTGTGTGTGTGTGTGTGTGTGTGTGTGTGTGTGTGTGTGTGTGTGTGTGTGTCTGTGTGTCTGTGTGTGTCTGTGTGTGTCTGTGTGTGTCTGTGTGTGTCTGTGTAGATGTGCATTGTAACAAGGAGACTGGTATGGCAACTTCTACCTGCTATCTTTTTGGGGGTGCATGGGATTCACAGCTGAGCTCTAGGGACCTGGAAGGGAGGGACGCTTGAAGGGGACTCAGCACTGTTAAAAAGAACAAGAGATCTGTGTGCCCTGGAGCTGTGTACTCCCTTGGGCCTGGTTAGTGGCAGTGGGAGTTTGGGAGAACCTGGGAGTGCAGCTCACATTGGGTGGCTTCCCAGGGGGTCAGAGAGCTTGGCCAACACTTAGTAAGCATATGAGCCCTGCTAGTATGGAGCAGAGCAACATAGGTCAGACTCCAGGTCTTCTCATCATGACGTCTGATGGGCAAGGCCAACCCTATGTTAAATCTTGAGCTGTGATCTTCAGATCTAAGGCACCTGAGTAGATAGGATTATAGACATGAGCTTGAGGCATTGGACCTCTGATTCTTTTTGGTATATTATGGTTTGACCTCAAGGCCTTAGGCTTGCCAGTCAGGTCTTCTACCATGCGAGTCAAGCTTTTCTGTTTTGGGCATTTCCGAGATTGAGGCTTAATATATACTCAAGCTGGGCTGAATTGCGGTCCTCCTATCTGTGACAGGCATGCACCACCAGGCCCAGTCCTCTGTATTTGGGATGGTAGACACATAGTGTCACACTCAGTAATTTATTTAGATGGATTTTTCCAAACTTAGTCCACGGCAGCCAATTCTTGGACACAGGTGAAATTCTGAGTTTGGCTTTGACCATCAGACCTCAGTCTCCTCATGGGACAGTTGTGAGGAAACAAGGGATTACTACAGAGGGATCTCCGGAGCAGGGCCAGGCACAGAGGGAGCGGCAGTCAGATACAGTTCTCAGCAATTCTGTGAGAATATGACAGGAAGATACCCGGAAAAAGCTCAGATGGTGTGTGTTATTAATGGTGCGACAGGTATAGGAATATGAAACAAAACATGGCTCTTTCATTATTACCCTATCCCCATGAGGAAAGGGTTCCTTCACTTTGTTCAGTTTTGCAGCTGGGGAAATTGAGGAACAGAGAAGCTGGGTGACCTACTCATAACTCTTCTGCCATGCTCCCTAGGACAATGGGTGCTATTCAGTCCACTTCTTGTGGTGGGAAATTCACTGCTTGTCAGTCGTGAGGCTTGAACTCTGGGCCTGGGCACTGTCCCCGAGCTCTTCAGCTCAAGGCTAATGCTCTACCACTTGAGTCACAGTGCCACTTATGATTTTCTGGTGGTTCTTTGGAGATAAGAGTCCCATAGATGTTCCTGCCCAGGCTGACTGTGAACCATGATCGTCAGATTTATACTCCTGTGTAGTTAGGGTTATGGACCTGAGCCACTGGCAACTGACTTAAGTGTAATTCTGACCATCTTTCTTTCACTCTCTCTCTTTTAAGAACTATTTGAATGGGTGCTGGAGAGGTGGTCCAGCATCCCCAAGTGGCTGGAACCAAGGGGGCCCTCTCATTCTGGAGGTGAGCTGTGGTTCAGGAGCTGTCTCGCTCAGTCTGTTGTACCAGCTACATGCGGTAAGCCCCTCTGTGCCCTGGCTAGACTGTGACAGTTATTCGTTGTCCATCTAGCATTATTGGACTCAGTATTGGGTTCAATGTCCTTTCCTAGCAAAAATTTCTGGCCAAAATTATGATACATTGTTACAGAATGAAAATGTAAAGCCATCTTACAAAAGTCTTTTAGGGCTCTGGGAATATGGCTTCATGCTACCGTGATTGCCTAGCATGCATGAAACCCTGTGTTCAATTCCTCAGTACACATAAATAGAAAAAGAAACACTGGAAGTGGTGCTGTGCCTCAAGTGGTAGAGGGTTAACTTGAGCAAAAAAAAAAAGCTGAAGGATAATTCTTTAGCCCTGAGTTTAAGCCCCAGGACTGGCAAAACAACAACAACAACAACAACAACAAATATTTAGTTAGTAAATGCAAAATAAAAAAACCCATACTTGGAATATACAATTGCTCCATCCATACTGATACCTGGAGATAGTACCTAATTAATATACTTTACCTATATTTGGATACTGTGTTGGAAAAAAAAAGTTTTGTTCATTAGGTCACAGCAATTAATGCCAGGAATGTGCTTAGATGTCAGGAAGATTAATTCTGGAAATTCAAAGATTGTAGGCTTTTGAGTGGTCACTGCTAATCACAATGAGAAGGGTAATCTAAGTGAGATTTAGAAACCTTTGGGCCAGTCCTGGCACCAAAAAGACAGAGGCTAATTAACAGCTGTGACAGAAGAGAAGGAATAACTCCAGATAAAAGGAATAAGTGATAGTCAATAAGGTATAACAGAAACCGTTCTAAGGAACCATTTTTAGTTATTGAAGAACAAGTTATCAACTAGGCTTATTCCTCATTGCCTTTAACATTCTAAATCTCTTAGCATAGTTCTTAATCTCTGTGTGATAAATATATCTCCTGATTAACTTTGCTTTCTAAAAACCTGTCTTGCTTTATTTCTCTATGAACATTTCCTAATATTAAATACACCTACACAGAGGGAAGAGATGGTAATCTGAGGGTCCCATAGCTCATGAGGCATTAATGTAACAAAATGGAAAAGGAAAACATATTTATTGCTACCTCAATTATTCTGAAAAGCTGCAATGTCACATCATTTGATTTAGATTTCCATTCTTTGTATACTTAGTGTCATTAAGTGCACTAAATGCAAATATGAGCCAGGTGCTGCTGGATTATGCCTGTAATCCTGGCTATTCAGGAGGTTGAGACCAGAGGATCTTGGTTCAAAGCCAGCCTGGTCAGGAAAGTACATGAAACCCTTATCTTCAATGAACCACAAGAAACCTGGAAGTGGTGTTGTAGCTAAAGTGGTAGAGCACTCAACTTGAGCTGAAGAGCTGAGGGACAGTGCCCAGGATCAGAGTTTAAGCCCCACGACCAAGTAAAAATTGCAAATATTACTTTAAGTTTTCACAAAAGGAATGACGAAGTCAATAATAATCTTGCCAAGCAGAGAAAATAATACCAAAATGATTGAGTGCACCTATATGTACTGAGTTTTTTAAGTTATGGATCCTTTGCTGAACATATTTTCTTCTTTTACAAATTGTCAAATATTGGCCTAATAATTAGCTTCATCTAGTATTTCTTGGTTCAAAAGGGAAGTCCATAAAGTTGATGTCACTTAGCTTTCTTAGTGTCTCAGTTCAAAGCCAAACCAGACAGGAGAGTGTGTCAAATTCTGATCTGTAATTAAAAACCAAAAAATCCAGAAGTGCACTTTTGGCTCAAACAGTAGAGTACTAGCTTTGGGGGCACGTGGGCAAGGACACTGTACAGGGACAGGGTCCAGCCTTTGAGTTCAAGCCCCAGAACCAGCACAAACTAAACGAACAAAACAAACAGCAGGTATTTCTTTGGGAGCCTCCTTAAAAGAGTACTGGTCTGAGAAGGGGCTGCTTTTGCTGATCATACTTACTGGATCCTGCTTTTTTGGAATCCTTATTGCTATGGAAAACTCCAGACCAGACTAAAGGAATTGATAACTGAGTCCTGCAACAAGAAAATCACATCAAGAGTGAAACATCCATGCATAAGACACTTTAAAACATCCATGTCTTTGTTTGTTTGCAGCAGACCACTTTTAAAACAAATGTTTTCTTTTGTTCTATGCTGGCCTTCAAATGGCATATTGTTTCCTTTTGTAATACTCTCAATCAGAAGGTTACAGACAAGTTTTATATGAGTAAAGAACACACTCCAAAAGTCTTTAGCCCACTTATTAATTGGGCAGTTGTTTCTTTGAAGATTTGTTGTTGGGGAATTTAATTTTTTTTAATTTAATTTTATTTTATTTGTGAACATACTGTACAGAGGGGTTAAGTTCCAGGTATATTTTAGATATGAGACCCTTGTCCGTTGTATGGCTAGTGAAGATCTTCTCCCAATCCGTGGGCTTTCTATTGATGTTGCTAGCTATGTCCTTTGCCATGCAGACACTCTGCAATTTCATGCAATCCTATTTGTCCAAACGTTCACTGATTTGTTGTGTTTCTGGGTCTCCATTAAGAAAATTTCAGCTTGTGCCAAAGAGACCTAGGGTTTCTCCTATTCCATCATGTAATATTTTCAGAGTGTCTGCTTTGACTCGGAGATCTTTGATGCATTGGGAGTTGATTCTGGTGAAGGGTAATATATAAGGATCTAGCTATAGTTTTCTACAAGTAGTTAACCAATTTTGCCAACACCATTTACTGAGGAGGCTGTCATTCTTCCATTCTATTTTTTTAGCTCGCTTACCAAAAATTAGATGGTTATATGTCTTTAGGTTCATTTCTGGCTTTTCAATTCTATTCCATTGGCCCTGGAGTCTGGTCTTGTGCTAGTACACAGGAGTTAAATTACATGTGCAAGATAATGAGTACATTTCTTATCAAGCATTGTAGCCTCCTATTTGTTTCCCCTTCCCATCTCTTCCCATCCTGCCCACGTCCCCCCCACAGGAATCCTCCTTATCCACCTGCCCCCCCACACCAAAGTTGTAAAGTTTGTTTTTCGACATAACGTTTTGTATATCTCATTGTTGCAATGGGTCCACCTGTATCCCTGATTTAACGATTTGTTTTTTCCCCTCTCCCTTCTCAAATTACACAAACATCATATACAGTGAAAGCAGGGGTTATATCATGAGGGATGGACATACAAAGGAACCAATAAATAATCTTCTAAACATTTTAGAAACAATCTCATGAAAGAAAAAAAAAGCATTTGAACACATATCTTAGGGTTCATTTTCCTAACATCAACTTATCTGACCTTTTCTGCTTGACTCAGATATATACTAGTTGTTGCAAATAAGAAAAGCCATGGTACCTATGTTTATTTAGGCCTCACTTACTTCACTTAATATAATTTTTCCAAGTCTTTCCATTTCCTAATAAATGGGGCAATGTCATTCTTTCTGATGGAGGCACAAAATTTCATTGTGTACCTATATGACATTTTCTTGATCATTCATCTACTGTGGGGCATCTGGGTTGGTTCCAGATCTTAGTTATGGTAAATAATGCTGCAATAAACATAGTTGTGCTGGTAGGTTTAGCGTGGTCTTGTTTGTGATCATTTGGATAAATGCCCAAAGTGGGATTGCTGAGTCATAGGGGGGCTCTATGTGGAGTCTTTGGAGGAACCTCCATACTGCTTTCCAAAGTGGTTGAACAAGCTTATGCACCCACCAACAATGTCCACATCCTCTACAATATCTGTTGTTATTAGAGTTCTTGATTATCGCCATTCTAACTGGGATGAGGTGGTATCTCAATGTTGTTTTGATTTGCATTTCTTTTATGGCAAGATGTTGGGAATTTCTTCATGTATCTATTGGCCATCTTTCTTTCCTCTTCAGAGGAGTTTCTCTTTAAATTTTTAGCCTACTTATTAATTGGCCAGTTGTTTCTTTGAAGATTTGTTGTTCAGGGATTTAATTTTTTGATTTCCAGGCATATTTTAGATATGAGACCCTTGTCCATTATATGGCTAGTGAAGATCTTTTTCCAATCCCTGGGCTTTCTATTGATCTTGCTAGCTATGTTCTTTGCCATGCAGAAGCTCTGCAATTTCCCGCAATACCATTTGTCCAACCTTTCTTTGATTTTTTGTGTTTCTTGGTCTCTGTTAACAAAATGTCATCCTGTGCCAAGGTGACCTAGGGTTTCTTCTATTCGGTCCTGTAATGTATTCAGGGTGTATACTTTGTCTCCGTGGTCTTTGAGCCTCTTTTAGTTGATTCTGGTGCAGGGTGAAATATAAAGTTCTAGATTTATTTTTCTACAAGTAGTTAACCAGTTTTGCCCTAACCATTTACTGATGAGGCTGTCTTTCTTCCATTCTAATTTTTAGCTCCATTATCGAAGATTAGGTGGCTATATGTCTGTAGGTTCATTTCTGGGTTTTCAATTCTATTCCATTTGTCCTGAGGTCCAATGTGCCAGTACCAAGCTGTTTTGATTACTATGGCTTTGTAGTAGAGCTTGAAATTTGGTACTGATATGCCTCCAGCACTGTGGTTTCTGTTAAGGATTGTTTTTGCTATTCGGGTTTTTTTTATGTTCCATATGAATTTTTGGATTGCCTCTTCTATTTCCTTCAAGAAGGAGGTAGGAATATTGATAGGTATCGCATTGAATTGGCAGATAGCCTTGGGAAATATTGCCATTTTCTCGATATTAATATTTCCAATCCAGGAGCATGGGAATTTTTTGCCACCTTCTAAGTTCTGTGTTGATTTCCTTTTTCAGGTTTTTAAAGTTTTCATCATAAAGACCTTTCACTTATTTGGTTAAGTTAACCATGGTATTTTATTTTTTGTGTGTCGGGCTATTACAAATGGAGTTGCTTTCCTAATTTCAGCCACACAATTCTCACTGCTGACATACAGAAAAGCCATTGATTTTTGAGGGTTAATTTTATACGCTGCTATTTTGCCAAAAGTTTTGGATCACCTTGAGTAATTTGGGAGTGGAGTCTATGGGATTCTTTAAATACAAGTTCATGTCATCTGAAAAGAGGGAGAGTTTTACTTCTTCTTTCCCTATTTGAATCCCCTTTATGTTTGCATATTGTCTTATTGCTGTAGCTTGGCATTCTAATACTAGATTGAAGAACAGTGGGGAGAGTGGATATCCTTGTCTCTTTCCTGATTTTAGAGGAAATGGCTTTATTTTTTCACCATTGAGTATAATACTTAATGTAGGTTTCTCATATACAGCCTTTATTGTATTGAGGAAGGTTCCATAGATTCCTAATTTTTCCAGAACATTAATCTTGAATGGGTGTTAGATCTTGTCAATTTTTTTTCTTC
>NW_027203306.1:0-55000 GCF_024711535.1 Dipodomys merriami
CTAACCCCGAGCCTAAGCCTAAGCCTAACCCTAACCATCACACTCACCCTCACCCTAACCCTAATCCTAAACCTAACACTAACCCTAACCCTAAACCTCATCCTAACACTCACCCTAACCCTAATCCTCCCCCTAACCCTAAAACTCACCCTAACCCTAACCCTAACCCTCACCCTCACCCTCACCATAACTCTAAATCTAACCTTAACAATAACACTAATCATAACCCTAAACCTAACCCTAACCCTAATCCTAACCCTAACCCTAACCCTAACCCTCAGCCTCACCATCACTGCAAAGGTAACCTTAACCATAACACTAACAATAACCATAAACCTAATCCTAACACTCAACCTCACCCTAACCCTAATCCTAACCCTAAACCTCACCCTAACCATAACCCTCACCCTCACCTTAACCCTAACCCAAGTCCTAACCCTCACCCTAACCCGAATCCTCACCCTTACCATAACCCTAACCCTCACACCTACCTTCAACCTCAGCCTAACCCTACGCCTAAGCCTAATCCTAACCCTAACCGTCACACTTACCCTCACCCTAACCCTAATCCTAACCCTAAGCTTTCCCTAAACCTCAACTTAACCCTCACCCTCACCATAAGACTAACACTAACCCTAACACTAACCCTAACCCTAACCCTCGCCCTAACCCTCCCAATAACCCTAACTCTAACCCTAAACCTCTGCCTCATCCTAAGCATAACCCTAACCCTAAAACCCTAACTCTAACCCTCACCCTCACCCTCACCATCTTGCTCGGCCTAAGCCTAAGCCTAAGCCTAAGACTAATCCTGACCCTCACACTCACCCTCACCCTAACCCTAACCGTAATACTAACCCTAACTCTAACTCTCACACTAACCCTCACCCTAATGCTAACTCTAATCCTAAACCTCACCCTCACCCTAAACCTAACCCTCCCCCTCCCCCTCCCCCTCCGACTAACATTAAGCCTAACCCTAACACCAACCCTAACCCTAACACTAACCCAAAACCTCACCATAACCCTAACCCTAACCCTCACCTTCACCCTAGAAAATACCCAAACCCTAAGCCTAAGCCTAACCCTCACCCTAACCTTCATTCTAACCCTAACCTCAACACTCACCCTAACTGTAAACCTCACACTCACACTCACCCTCACCTTAACCCTAAGCCTAATCCTAACCCTAACACTAAGCCTCACCCCCACACTAAACCTCACACTAAACCTAACCCTAACAGTAACCCTAACCCTAACCCTCAACTTCACCCTAGCCCTCACCCAAACCCTAACCCTCGTCCTCACCCTAAACCTCACACTAAACCTAACACTAACACTCAATCTAACCCTCACCCTCACCCTAACCCTAATCCGAACCCTCACCCTTAACATAACCCTCACCCTCAGCCTACCCCTCACCTTTACTCTTACTGACACACTCATTCTAACCCTCACCCTAATCCTAACCCACATCCTAACCCTCACCCTAACCGTAATCCTAACCATCACCCTAACCCTAATGCTCACCCTCACCTTCAGCCTCAGCCTAACCCTAAGCCTAAACCTAACCCTAAACTTCACACTCATCCTAGCCCTCAAGCCTAAACCTAATCCTAACCCTAAGCTTCATGCTAAATCTCAACCTAACCATAACCAGAACCATCACTCTAAACCTAATCCTCATCCCCAACCTCACCCTCAGCCTAACCTAAGCCTAAGCCTAACCCTAACCCTAATCCTTACACTAACCCTCACCCTAATCCTAATCATAACCCTAACCCTAAACCTAAACCTAAAACTCAACCTAACACTCACCCTAACCCTAACCCTAACCCTAACCCTAACCCTAACCCTCACCCTCACCTTAGTCCTCACCCTAAACCTCGACCCCAACTTAACCCTCACGCTCACCGTAACCCAAACCCTAAATCTCACCCTAACCCTACCCCTAACCCTAACCCTAAACCTCACCCTAACCCTAACACTAACACTCCCCCTCACCCTAGCCCTCACCTTAATCCAAATTGTAACCCTAACCCTCATCCTAACCTTCATCCTAATCCTAACGCTAACCCTCACCCTAACCCTAAAACTAATTCTAACCCTCAACCAAACCTTAACCCTGACCCTCACCATAACCCTAAACCTAACCCTCACCCTAACCCGAAACCTAACCCGAAACCTAAACCTCACCATAAACCCAACCCTAACCCTCACCCTCACCCTTGCCCTCATCCTAACCCTAATCCTAACCCTAACCCTCATGATAACCCTCAACCTAACCCTAACCCTCACCCTATACCTAGCCCTAATCTTAACTCTCAACCTAACTCTAAACCTAAACCTCACCCTAACCCTAACCCTAACCCTCACCAGCATGCTAGCCCTCACGCTAAACCTAATCCTAAACCTAACCCTCATCCTAACCCTCACCCTAACCCTAACCCTAACCCTCATTCTAACCTTAAACCTCACCTTCTCCCTCAGCCTAACCCTAAGTCTAACCCTAACCATAACCCTCACACTCACCCTCACACAAACCCTAATCCTAAACCTAACCCTATACCTAACACTAACCCTCACCCTAACCCACATCCTAACCCTAACCCTAACACTAACACTAACCATCACCCTAAACCTAAATCTCACCCTAACCCTAACCCTAATCCTCAACTTCAACCTAGCCCTCACCCTAACCGTAACTCTCATCCTCACCATAAACCTCACACTAACCCTAACACTAATCCTCAATCTAACACTCAACCTCAAGCTCACCCTAACGCTAACCCTCACCTTAACATTAACTCTAACCCTAAACCTCACCCTCACCCTCACCCTAACACTCACCCTCACCCTCACCCTCAGCCTATCCCTAAGCCTAAGCCTAACCCTAACCCTAACCCTCACACTCACCCTCACCCTAAACTTAACCCTCACCCTAACCCTAACCCTAACACTAACCCTAACGCTAAACCTCACCCTATCCCTCACCCTAACCGTAACTGTAACGCTGAACCTCCCCCTCCTCCTCCCCCTAGCCCTAACCCTAAACATCACCCTCACCTTAGCCCTCACACTAAACCTAATCTTAACCTTAACCCTCATCCTAACCCTCATCTTAACCTTAAACCTAATCGCCACACTAACCCTAGAATTCACCCTTAACCTCACCCTTAGCCTAACCCTAAAACTAATCCTAAGCCACACACTCTCTCTCAACCTAACCCTAACTCTAACCCTTACCCTAACCCTAACCCTCACCATCAAACTCACCCTTAGCCTAACCCTAAGCCTAACCCTATACATAACCCTAACCCACACACTCACCCTCAACCTAACCCTAATCCTAACCCTAAACCTAACGTGAACCCTAACCCTCACCCTAACCCTAACCCTCACCCTAACCCTAAACCTAACCCGAACCCTAAACCTCAGCGTAACCCTAACCCTAACCCTCACCCTCAACCTAGCTCTCAACCTAGCCCTAATCCAAACCCTCAAATTAACCCTAAACCTCACCCTCACCATAACCCTAACCCTATTCCTCAACCTATCCCTAAACCTAACCCTAACGCTAAACCTCGCCCTAACCCTAACCCTAACCCTCAGCCTCACATTAGCCCTCACTCTAACCCTAATCCTAACCTTAACCCACATCCTAACCCTCAATCTAAACCTAACCCTAACCCTCACCCTAACCCTAACCCTCAAACTTAACCTCACCCTTAGCCTAACCCTAAGCCTAAACCTAAACCTAACCCTAACCCATACACTCACCCTCAACCTAACCCTAAACCTAACCCTCACCCTAACCCTAACTTTCACCCTCAACCTCACCCTTAGCCTAACCCTAAGCCTAACCCTATATATAACCCTAACCCACACACTCACCATCACCCTAACCCTAATACTAACCCTAACTCTAACACTAACCCTCACATTCACTGTAAGGGTAAGCAGAACCCAAACCCTAACAATAACCCAAACCCTAACTCTAACACTCACCCTAATCAAAATACTCACCCTAACCCTAAAACTCTCCCTAACACTTACCCTCACTCTTACACTAACCCTAACCCTAACATTAACCCTCATATTAATCTTAACCCTCAACCAAACCCTAAACCTCACCCTAACCCTAAACCTCACCCTCACTGTAGCCCTCACCCTAATCCTAATTCTAACAGTAACCCTTAACCTAACCCAAACACTAACCCTAACCCTTACCCTTATCTTAACCCTCACCCAAAGCCTAAACCTCACCTTTACGCTTACCATCACCTTCACTGTAACACTCAGCCTAACCCTAACCCTCATCCTAAACCTCACCCTAAACTCAACACTACCCATCACACTAACCCTAACCCTCACCCTCAACCTCACCCTCAGACTAACAGTAAGCCTAAGCCTAAACCTAAACCTAACCCTCAACATCAGCCTAGCCCTCACCCTAACCCGAATCCTAACCCTAACCCTCATCCTAACCCTCAACCTAACCCTAACCCTAACCATCACCAACCCTATTCCTCACACCCAACCTCACCCTCAGCCTAACCCTAAGCCTAAGCCTAACCCTAAACCTAAACCTCACACTGACCGTCACCCTAACCCTAATCCTAACCATAACCCTAACCATAAACCTTAACCTCAACCTAACCCTCACCCTATCCCTAACCCTGACACTAACCCTAACCCTAACCCTCCCCCTAACCCTAACTCTAACCCTAAACCTCACACTCACCCTAACCCTAATCCTAACCCTAACCCTCACCTCACCCTAACTATAAGCCTAACCTCAAGTTTACCCTCACCCACACCCTCATGGTAACTCTAACGCTAACTGTAACAATAACACTAAACCTAACCCGAACACTAATCCTATCCCTAACCTCACCCTCATTCTCACCCTCACTGCAAACGTAAACATAACCATAACACTAACAATAATTGTAACCCTAACCATCACCCTAATCCTCAACCTCACCCTAACCCTCATCCTACCCCTAACCCTCACCCTAACCCTAACCCTCACCCTCACCATAACCCTAACCCTCATCCTCACCCTCACCCTCACCCTAACCCTTGCCCTCACCCTAACCCTAATCCTAACCCTAATCCTCATCCTAACACTAACCTAACCCTAAACATAACCCTCACCCTAACTCTAATCTTAACACTAATCCTTAACCTAACCCTAACCCTCACCCTAACCCTCAGCCAAAACCTAAGCCTAACCCTAACCCTAAACCTCACCCTCACACTTGCCCTCACCATAACCCTAACTGTAACACTAAACCTAACCCTAACACTCACAGTAAACCTAACTGTAAACCTAACTCTAACCCTAAACCTCACCCTCACCCTAATCCTAACCCTAACCCTAAACCTAAACTTAACCCTCACCCTCACCCTCATCCTAATGCTAACCCTAACCCTCAGACTCACCCCTAACCCTAACCCTAACCCTCATCCTAACCCTAAACCTAACCCTCAGCCTAATCTTCATCCTAACCCTAATCCTAACTCTAACCCTGACCCTATCATTAACCCTAACCCTAAGACTCAACCATACCCTAACCCTCAACCTCATCCTCAACCTCACCCTCACCCTCACCCTAACCCTCTCCCTCACCCTCAACCTAACCATAATCATAAACCTAACCCTCACACTAAACCTAACTCTGACACTCACCCTCACCCTATGCCTAACCCTACACCTAAGCCTAATCCTAAACCTAACTCTCACTCTCACCCTCACTCTAAACCTAAACCTTACCCTAACCCTAAACCTAACCCTCACCATAACCATAACCCTAAACCTCACCATAAACGTAACCCTAAGCCTAACCCTAACCCTCACCCTAAATCTACCATTAACCCTAATGCTATCCCTAACTCTCACCCTCGACTTAAACCTCACTCTAACCCTTACCCTAACCCTAACCCTCAACCTAACCCTAATTCTAACACTAACACTAAATCCCACACTAACCCTCACCCTAACACTAAACCTAAACCTAACCCTCACCCTAATGCTCACCCTAACCCATAACCTAACCCTAACCCTCACCCTCACCCTAACGCTCACCCTAAAACATACCCTCATCCTAAACCTAACCCTAAACCTAACACTAACCCTCACCCATAACTAACCTAACCTGGATCCTAACCCTCACAGTAACCCTCACCCTAAATCTCATGCTATCCCTAAACCTCATCTTCACCCTAAACCTCATCCTAAACCTTACGCTCACCATAACCCTAACGCTAACCCTAACACTAATCCTCACTGAAACCCTAACCCTCACCCTCACCCTAACCTCACCTTCACCTAAAACCTCACCCTAACCCTAACCGTCAACCACAACCTAAAACTCACTCTCACCCGAAGCCTACCCCTCACCCTAACCCTACCGTAACCCTCAACCTAACCCTAACTCTCACCCTAAACCTAACTCTAACCCTCACCCTAACCATAACCCTAATCCTAAACCTCACCCTAACCCTAACCCTAACACTGATGCTAACCCTAACCCTAACTCTCACCCTAACCCTCACCCTTACCCTTATCCTCACACTAACCCTAACCCTAACCCTAATTCTCACATTAATCCTAACCCTCACCCTCACCCTAAGCCTAACCCTCACCCTATCCCTAATCCTAACCCTCATGCTATCCCTAACCCTAACCCTAAACCTCACCCTAACCCTAACCCTAACCCTAATGCTATACCTAACCCTCACCCTCACCCTAACCCTCACTCTAACACTTACCAACACCCTAACCCTCACCCTAACGCTAACCCTAATGCTATCCCTAACCCTCACCCTAACCCTAACCCTCACTCTAACCCTTACCAACACCCTAACCCTCACCCTAACGCTAACCCTAACCCTAACACTAACCCTCACCCTAACCCTCACCCTAAACCTAAGCCTAACCCTAAGCCTAACCTTCACCTTAAACCTCACCCTAAACCTTACCCTCACCCGAACCCTAACGCTAACCCTCAGCCTAACCCTCATCCTAACCCTAACCCTAACCCTCACCCTAACCATCACGCTAACCCTAACCCTAACACTCACATTAATCCTAACCCTCACTCTCAGCCTCAACCTCACCCTCAGCCTAACCCTAACCCTAAACCTAATCCAAACGCTAACCCTCACCCTCACAATCACCCTAATTCTAAACTTATCCCTAACCAAAACCCTCAACCTAATCCTAACCCTATCCCTAACCCTCACCATAAACCTTACCCTAATCCTAAAACTAACCCTCACACTCACCCTAAACCTTAACCTCACCCTAACACTCACCCTAACCCTCATCCTAACCCTAACACTTACAATAACCCTCACCCTAACCTTATCCCTAAACCTAACCCAAAACCTAACCCTCACCCTCACACAAAACCTCACCCTCACTCTCACCCTAACCCCCACCCTCACCCTCAACCTAACCCTAACCATTACCATAAACCTCACCCTAAACCTAACGCTGACACTCACCCTCAGCCTCACCCTAAGCCTTACCCTAACCCTAACCCTAACCCTCACACTCACCCTCACCCTAACTCTAATCCCACCCTAACCCTATCCCTAAACCTCAACCTAACCCTCACCCTAAGACAAACACTAACCCTAAACCTAACCCTCACCCTAACCGTCCCCGTAACCCTAACTCTAACCCTAAACCTCACCAGCACTCTAAACCTAACCCTAACCCTAAACCTCACCCTAAAACTCACTCTAACCCTCACCCTCACCCTCACCATAACTCTAAACCTAACCCTAACAATAACACTAACCCTAACCCTAACCCCAACCTTGACACTAACCATAACCCTCACCCTCATCCTCACCCTCACCCTCACGGTAACCCTAAACCTAAGCCTAACCCTAACCCTAAAACTGATCCTAACTCTCACCCTAAACCTAACCCTAACCCTCACCCTAACCCTAACCCTAACCCTCATCCTCATGCTTGGCCTAAGCCTAAGCCTAAACCTAATCTGAACTCTAACCCTAAACCTAACCCTAACAATGACCCTAACCTTAAACCTAACCCTCACCCTAACCATAACCCTCAACATAATCCTAACCCTAAATCTAACACTCACCCTCACCCACACCCTAACACTCACCCTAACCCTAACACTCACCCTTGGCGTAACCCTCAACCTAACCCTAACCCTCACCTTTATGCTTACCGTCACCCTCACCCTAATCACCCTAACACTAACCCTCATCTTAACCATCACCCTAACCATAATCCTAAACATCACCCTAATATTAACCATCACCCTCACCCTCAGCCTAAACCTAAGCCTAAGCCTAAACCTAAGACTAACCCTCACACTCACCCTCACCCTAACCCTAATCCTAACCCTAACCCTATCCCTAAACCTTAACCTAACCCTCAGCCTCACCCTAAGACAAGCACAAACCCTAAAACTAACCCTCAAGCTAACCCTCCCACTAACCGTCACTCTACCCCTAAACTTCAAACTCAACCTAACCCTAACACTTAACCTAACCCTATACCTCACCCTAACCCTAACCTGCACCCTCACCCTCACCCTCACCCTCACAGTAACTCTAACCCTAACCCTAACAATAACACTAACCCTAAACCTAACCCTAATCATAAAACTCACCCTCAGCCTCACCCTCATTGAAAACTTAACCCTAACCATAACACTAATAATAACCCTAACCCTAACCCTATCTCTAAACCAAACCCAAACACAAATCCTAATCCTCACCCCCTCACTCACACTCAGCCTAAGCCTAACACTAACACTAACTCTAATCCTAAACCTCACCCTCACCCTAACCCTTTGTCTAACCCTAATCCTAAACCTCAACCTAACCCTAAATCTAACCCTCAACCGCACCCGCACCCTCACTGTAAATCTAACCCTAACACTAACAATAACACTAACCTTAACCCTAACCATCACCCTAACCCTAATACTCACCCCCACCCTCACCCTCAGCCTAACCCTAAGCCTAAGCCTAAGCCTAACCCTAACCCTCACACTCACCCTCACCCTAACCCTAATCCTAACCCTATCCCTAAACCTCAACCTAACTCTCACCCTCACCCTAATGCTAACACTAAACCTAACCCTAACCCTCCCCCTAACCCTCCCCCTAACCTTAAATCTAATCTGAAACCTCACCAGCACCCTAACCCTTACCCTAATCCTAACCCTAAACCTCACCCTAACCCTCACCCTCACCCTCAATCTCACCCTCACCGTAACTCTAACCCTAACCCTAACAATAACACTAACCCTAACCCTAACTCTAACATTAACCATAACCCTCACCCTCAGCCTCACCCTCACCGCAAACTTAACCCTAACCAAAACAGAAACAATAACCCTAACCCTAACCAAAACCCTCAATATAACCCTAACCCTAAACCTAAACCTAAACCTAACCCTAAAATTAACCCCAACCATAATCCTCACCCTCATCCTCACCCCAACCCAAACCCTAAACTTAATCCTCACCCTAACCCTAACCTAATCCTAAACCTAAACCTAACGTCAAACATAAACCTAACCCTAACCCTAACGCTAACCCAAAACCACACCCTCACCCTAACCCTAACCCTAAACCTAAACCTCACCCTAACCCTAACCCTACCCCTCACCTTCACCGTAACCGTATCCCTAACCCTAACACTAAAAATAACCCTAACACTAACCCTCACCATAACACTAACACTCACCCTAACCATAACCCTCAACATAACCCTATCCCTCAAACTAACACTCACCCTCACCCTAACCCAAAACCTAACCCTCACCCTAAACCTCACCCTAACCCTAACCCTCACCTTTAAACTTACCGTCACCCTCACCCTAACCCTCACTCTAACCCTAACCCTCACCTTTACCGTAACCCTCACCCTAACCCTAACCCTCACCTTTAAACTTACCGTCACCCTCAACATAACCCTCACCCTAACCCTAACCCTCATCCTAACCGTCACCCTAACCATAACCCTAACCATCAGCCTAACCCTAACCCTCACCCTCAGCCTCAGGCTCAAGCTAAACCTAATCCTAAGCCTAACCCTAACCCTAACCCTCACCCTCATCTTATCCCTCACCGTAACCCTAATGTTAACCCTAACTCTCATCCTAACCCTCAATGTAACCATAACCCTAACCATGACTCTAAACCTAATCCTCATCCCCACCCTCACCATCAGCCTAACCCTAAGCCTAAGCCTATTCCTAACCCTAACCCTAACCCTAACCCTAACCCTAACCCTAACCCTCACCCTCACTCTTAACCTAACACTAATCCTAAACCTAACCCTATCCCTAACCCTAACCCTCACACTAACTGGCACCCCAGCTCTTACCCTAAACCTAATCCTAACCCTAACCCTCATCCTAACCCTCAAACTAACCCTAAACCTAACACTTACCCTAACCCTAAACCTCACCCTCAACCTCACCCTCAGCCTAAACCTAAGCCTAACCCTGAACCTAATCCTCACATTAACCCCAACTCTAAAACTAACCCTAAAACTAAACCTAACGCTAAAAATAATTCTAACCATAATCCTCACCCTCACCCTCACCCTAACCCAAACACTAACCCTAACCCTCACCCTAACCCTAACCCTAAATCTTACCCTAATCCAAACCCTAAACCTCACCCTAACTCTAACCCTAAACCTCACCCTCACCCTCACCCTCAAAGTAAACCTAAACCTAACAATAACAATAACCCTAACACTAAACCCTAACCCTCACCCTAACTATAACCCTCAACCTAAAACTAACCCTCACCCTAATACTTACCCTCATCCTAACACTAACCCTAACCCTAACCCTCACCCTCACCCTAGCCCTCACCCTCACCCTCACCCTAAACCAAACCCTAACCCTAACCCTAACCCTCATCATAACCCTCACCCTAACCCTAATTGTCCCAGTCACCGTAACACTAACCCTCACACCCACCCTCTCCCTCAGCCTAACCCTTAGCCTAAGCCTAAAACCTAACCCTAACCCTAACACTCACCCTCACCCTAAGCCTAATGCTAACCCTAACTGTATCCTTAAACCTCAACCTAAACCTCACCCACACCCTAAGGCTAACACTAACCCTAAACCTAACCCTTTCCCTAACCCTCCCACTAACACTCACTCTAACTCTAAGACTCTCCCTCAACATAACCCTAACCCTAAACCTCATCCTAAACATCCCCCTAACCCTCACCCTAACCTAACCCTAACCCTCACCCTCACGCTGGGCCTAAGCCTATTCCTAAGCCTAAGCCTAACCCGAAGTCTAAACCTCACCCTAACCCGCACCCTAACCCTCACCCTAACACTCACCCTAACTCTAACCCTAAACCTCACCCTCACCCTAAGCCTAACTCTAACCCTAACCCTAAACCTAAAACTCACCGTAACACTAACCCTAACCTTAACCCTCACCCTCACCGTAACCGTAACCCTAACCTTAACCCTAACACTAACCCTAACCCTAAACCTAACCCTCACCCTAACCATAACACTCAACATAACCCTAACCCTCAATCTAAGCCTCACCCTCACCCTAAACCTAATCCTCATCCTCACCCTCATCCTAACCCTCACCCTTATTGTAACCCTCACCCTAACCCTAACCCTCAGGTTTACCGTTGCCATCACCCTCACACTAACCCTAACCCTAACCCTCATCCTAACCCTCACCCTAACGGTGACCCTAACCATCATGCTAACCCTAACCCTCATCCTCACCCTCAGCCTCAGCCTAACCCTAATCCTAAGCCTAACCCTAATGCTAACACTAACCCTCACCTTAGCCCACACCGTAACCCTAATCTTAACCCTAACCCTCATCCTAACACTAACCCTAATCCTAATCCTCACCCTCACTGTAACACTAACCCTCACCCCCACACTCACACTCAGCCTAACCCTAAGCCTAAGCCTAACCCTAAACCTATCCCTAAACCCCAACCTAACCCTCAACCTCACCCTAAGTCTAACACTAACCCTAAACCTAACCCTCACCCTAAACCTCCCACTAAACCTTACACTAACCCTAAACCTCAACCTCAACCTAACTAAACCTAAAACTCACCGTAAACCCCACCCTAACACTCACCCTCACCCTCACTGTAACTCAGCGTCACCCTCACCGCAAACTTAACCCTAACCATAACACTAACAATAACCCTAACCCTAACTCTAATCCTAACCCTAACCCTAACCCTAATCCTCACCCCCACCTTCATCCTCATCCTAACCCTAAGCCTAAACCTAACCCTAACCCTAACTCTAACCCTAAACCTCACCCTCACCATTACCCTAACTCTAACCCTAACCCTAAACCTCACCCTAACCCTAACCCTAACCCTCACCCGCAGCCTCACACTCAACATAACACTAAATCTAACAATAACAATAATCCTAACCCTCACCCTAACCCTCACCCTAACTCTTACCCTCACACGAACCCTAACTCTCAACCTAACCCTCATCCTAACTCTAACCCTAACCCTACCCCTCACCCTAACCTTAACACTAACCATAAACCTAACCCTCATATTAACCCTAACCCTCACCCTCACCCTCACCCTCACCCTCAGCCTAACCTTAACCCTAACCCTAATTTAAACCCTAACCCTCACCCTCAACCTCATCTTAGCTCTAAACCTAACCCAAACCAAAACCCTAACCCTAATCCTAACCCTATCCCTAACCCTCATGCTAACCCTAAACCTAATCCTAAACCTAACCCTCACCGTCATCCTAACCCTAAACCTAACCCTCAGCCTAACCCTCCTCCTAAACCTAACCCTAACCCTAACCCTCACCCTAACATTAAACCTAACCCTAACAGTCACCCAAACCCTAACCCTCACCCTCACCCTCAACCTCACCCTCAACCTCACCCTAACCCTCACCCTCACACTCACCCTAACCCTAAACGTAACCCTAACCCTCACCCTAAACCTACCTCTGACATTCACCCTCACCCTCACCCTAAGTCTAACCCTATACCTAAGCCTAATCCTACACCTAACCCTCACCCTTACCCTCACCCTAAAACTAAAGCTTACCCTAACCATAATCCTAGCCCTCACCCTAACCCTAACTCTAACCCTAACCCTCACCCTCACATTAACCCTATCTCTAATGCTAACCCTAACACTCACCCTCAACATAACCCTAACCCTAAGCCTCACCCTAAACCTAACCTAAACCCTAATACTATATGTAACCCTCACTCTCACCCTAAACCGCACTCTAACCCTTACCCTAACCCTAACCCTCACCCTAACCCTAACCCTAACACTAACACTAAACCTCAATCTAACCCTCACCCTATCCCTAAACCTAAAACTAACCCTCACGCTAACGCTCAACCTAACCCTCAACCTAAACCTAAACCACAACCTCACCCTAACCCTCACCCTAAAACTTACCCTCACCCTAACCCTAAAAATAACCCTCACCCTAATCCTCACAGTAACTCTAAGCCTGAACATCACCCTAACCATCACTGTCACCTTAACCCTCATCCTAACCCGAACCATCACTCTCACCCTAAAACTCAACCTCTCCTGAACCCGAACCCTCACCCTAAGCATACCCTAAACCTCACCCTAACCCTAACCTTCACCCTAATCCCAACTATAAACCTCACACTCATACTAACCCAAACCCTCATCTTAAACCTCACCCTAACTCTCACCCTAACCCTAAAGCTAACCCTAACTCTCACTCTCAAACTAAATCTCACCCTAAACCTTATCCTCACACTAACCATAAACCTAACCCTAATCCTCACATTAATGCTAACCCTCACCCTAACCCTAACCCTACCCCTCACCCTAGCCCTCACCATAACCCTAACCCTAAACCTCACCCTCACCCTCACCCTAACCGTAACTCTAAACTTAACCCTCACCATCGCTCTCACACTAATCCTAACCCTAAAACCATAACCATAACAATAACACTAACCCTAACCCTAAACCTCACTCTCACCCTCACCCTAACCATAACCATAACCCTAACCCTCACCCTCAACGTCACCCTCAACCTCACCCTGACACAACCTCACCCTCAACCTAAACCTCACACTACCCCTAAACCTCACCTTAACCCTAACCCTACCCTCAGCCTCACCCTCAGCCTAACCCTTACACTAACCCTAATCCTAACCCTAACCCTTACCCTCACCCTAAACCTAACCTTAACCATAACCCTCATCGTCACCCTCACACTCACACTCACACTCAACCTAACCCTAATGCTCTACCTCACCCTCACCCTAACCCTCACCATCACGCTAAAAATCACCCTAACCCTAACCCTAACCCTTACCCTAACACTAAGCCTAACCCTAACCCTCACCTAACACTATCCCTAAGCCTCACCCTCACCCTAATGCTTACCCTAACCCTAAGCCTAAACCTAACCCTTACCCTAACCCTAACCCTAACCCTTAAACTAACCCTAACCCTAACCCTCACCCTAAACCTAATGCTAACCCTAACCCTCAACCTCACCCTAATCCTCACCCTAACCCTTATCCTCACACTAACCCTAACACCAGACTCACCCTCACCCTAACCGTAACCCTAAACCTAACCCTCAACCTAATCCTAAATCTTACCCTAATCATAAACCTAAACCTAATCCTCACCCTAACGGTAACCCTAACCCTAAAACTCATCCTCACGCTCACCCTAACCCTAACCCTAAACCTAATCCTCATCCTCACCCTAACCCTAACCCTAAACCTAATACTCACCCTAACCCTAACCCTTACCCTAACCCTAACCCTATCCCTCACCCTAAACCTAACATTCACCCTAACCCTAACACTTACCCTAAACCTAACCCTAACCATAACCTTAACCCTAACCCTAACCCTAACCCTAACCCTCACCCTAACTTTTATCCTCATACTAAACCTAACTCTAATCGTAAACCCTAACCCTCACACAAACCCTGACCCTCTCCCTAACCCTAACCCTACCCCTCACCATAACCCTCACCCTAACCCTAACCCTCACACTAAACCATAACCTAAATCTCACCCTCACACTAACCCTCACCTTAACACTAACCCTCACCGTAAACCAAACCCTAACCCACACCCTAAACCTTACCCTCACACCCACCCTCACCCTCACCCTCAACCTCAACCTAAACCTCACACAAACCCTAACACTAACCCTCACCCTAACCCTAACCATAACCCTAAGCCCCACCCTAACCCTCAACCTAACCCTAACGCTAACCCTCACCCTCTCCCTAATTCTTAACCTCAACCTAACCCTATCCCTTACCCTTACCCTAACCCTCACCCTAATCCTAACATTCAGCCTAACCCTTACCCTATCCCTTACCCTAACCCTCATCCTAACCCTAATCCTAACCCTAACCCTCACCCTAAAACTAATCTTAACCCTATCCTTAACCCTCAAAAACACCCTAACCCTCACCCTCACCCTATCCCTAACCCTAAACATAATCCTAACCTTCACCCTCACCCTCACCCTCACTGTAACTCTAACCCCCACCCTATTCTTAATCCTCACCCTCACCCTAACCCTAACCCTCACCCTCACCCTAACCATAACCCTAACACTCAACCCTCACCAAAAACCTCACCCTAACACTAACCCTAATCCTCATCCTCATCCTAGCGTACAACCTAAAACTAACTCTAACCCTAACCCTAACCCTAAACATCATCTTCACCCTCACCCTCACCCTCAACCTCAGCCTAATCCTAACCCTAACCCTAATCCTAAACCTAACCCTCACACTCACACTCACTCTAACCCTAAGCCTAAACCTCACACTCACCCTAAGGCTAACCCTAAACCTCACACTCACCCACACCCTAACCATTAACCTCACCCTAACCCTAACCCTAACACTAACCCTCACCCAACCCTAAAACTACCCCTCAGCCTAACCCTAACCCTCACCCTCAACGCAACACTGATGCTAACACAAATGCTCCTTCGCCACATAAGCCTCAGCCTAACCCTAACCCTGACCCTAACCCTTCCCTTACACTCACCCTCACTCTCACCCTAACCCTAACCCTTACCCTCACCATAACCCTATCCCTCACCCTCAACCTAACCCTCACACTAAACCTTACGCTCACCCTAACCCTCACCCAACACTAACCAGAACCCTAACCCCCAACTTAACCTTCACCCTAAACCTAACTCTAACCCTAACCCTCAGTCTCAACCTAACACTCACCCTAACACTTATCCTCACACTAACCCTAACCCTAACCGTAAATCTCACACTAAGCCTAACCCTCATCCTAACCCTAAGCTTAACCCTCACCCTAACCCTAAGTCTAACCCTAACCCTCACCCTCACCCTAATCCTCACCCTAAACCTAACCCTAACCCTTCCCTAACCGAAAACCTCACCCTCACCCTACCCTCAGCCTAACCCTTACCCTAAACCTAATCCTAACAATAACTTTTATTCTCACCCTAAACCTAACCCTAACCTTAACCCTCACCGTCACCCTCCCACTCACCCTCACCCTAACTCTCACGCTCAACCTCACCCTCACCCTAACCCTGAACATCATCCTAATCATCACCCTAACCCTAACCCTAACGCTAACCCTAACCTTACCCTAACCCTAAAGTTAACCCTAACCCTCACCCTAACCCTAACCCTAAGCCTAACCCTGACCCTAAACCTAACCATAACCCTAACCCTAAGCCTAACACTAACCCTTACCCTAACCCTAACCCTTACCCTAACCCTAACACTAACCCTAACCCTCACCCTAAACCTTATGCTAACCCTAACCCTCACCCTCACCCTAATCCTCACCCTAACCCTTATCCTCACAGTAACCCTAACCCTAGCCCTCAGCATCAACCTCACTCTAAACCTAAACCTAAAACTAACCCTCACCCTAAACCTAAGCCTTACCCTAACCCTAACCCTAACCCTCACACTCACCCTCCCCCTAACCCTAACCCTAAACCTAACCCTCACCCTAACCCTAACCCTTACCCTATCCCTAACCCTACCCCTCAACCTAACCCTCACTCTCGCCCTAATCCTAACCCTAACCCTCACTCTAAACATAACCCTAACCCTAACCCTAAACCTAACTCTCACCTAACCCTAACCCTAACCTTAACCCTAAACGTAAACCTAATCCTAAACCTAACCCTAACCCTAACCCTCACCCTCACCCTCACCCTCAACCTAAACCTAACCCTAACCCTAACTCTCAACCTAACCCTAACCCAATCCTAACCCTAACCCTCACCGTCACCATCACCCTCACCCTAACCCTCAACCTCAAACTCACCTTCACCCTAACCCTCAAACTATCCCTAACCTTCACCCTAACCCTAACCCTCTGCCTAACCCTAACCCTACCCCTCACCCTAACACTCACCCTAAACCTAACCCTCACCCTAACCCCAATCCTAAACCTCACCATCACCCTAACCCTCACCGTCACCCTAACCCTCACCCTAAACCTAAACCTGACCCACACCCGAACCCTCAACCTTACCCGAATCTCACGCTCATCCGAACCTTCATGCTCTACCTCACCCTAACCCTCACCCTAGCCCTCACCCTCAACCTAACACTCAACCTAAACCTCATGCTCACCCTAATCCTCACCCTAACCCTAACCCTAACCCTTACCTAACCAAAACCCTCAACCTCACCCTCACACTCACCTTAACACTCACCCTCACCATAGCCCTCACCCTAAACCTAAACCTCACCCTAAACCTACCCTAACCCTCAGCCTAAACCTTAGCCTCAAGCTAACCCTAACCCTAACCCACACCGTAACCCTAAAACTCACCCTAACCCTCACCCTAACCCTAACCTTAAAGCTCACCCTAACCCTCACCCTCCTTCTCACCCTCACCCTAATTCTCACAATAACCCTGATCCTCACACTAACCCTAACCCCAATCCTAACCCTAAGGCTCACCCTCACTCTCACCCTAAACCTAACCATAATTCTAACCCTAATCCTAACCCTAACCCTCATGCTCACCCTCACCCTAATTCTAACCCAAACCCTAACCCTCATCCTCACTCTCACCTAACTCTAACCCTAACCCTAATCCTAACCCTAACCCTCATGCTCACCCTCACCCTAATTCTAACCCAAACCCTAACCCTCATCCTCACTCTCACCTAACTCTAACCCTAACCCTAATCCTAATTCTAACCCTCACCATCACCCTCATCCTAAATCTAAGCCTAACCCTAACCCTAACACAGATCCTCAACCTCACACTAACCCTAACCCACACGCTCAACCTAACCCTAACCCTAACACTCAACTCTCACCCTAAAACTAACGCTAACCCTAACCCTCATCCTCATCCTACCGCTCAACCTAACCCTAACTCTACCCCTAACCCTAACCCTAAACCTCACCTTCACCCTCACCCTCACCCTCAACCTCAGGCTAATCCTAATCCTAACCCTAATACTAACCCTAAATCTAACCCTAACTCTACCTCTACGCCTAACTCATAACCTCAACCTCAGCCTAACCCTAACTCTAACCCTAATCCTAAACCTAACACTCAGCCTAACCCTAAACCTAACCCTAATCCTCACCCTGTCTAGCCTTAACCCTCACCCTCACCCACACCCTAACCCTTAACCTCACCCTAACCCTAACCCTAACCCTAACCCTCACACTAACCCTAAAACTACCCCTCAGCCTAACACTATCCCTCACCCTCCACCCAACCCTGATGCTAACACAAATGCTCATTCTCAACCTAAACCTCGGCCTAAACCTTACCCTCACCATAACCCTATCCGTCACCCTCTCCCTAACCGTCACCCTACTCCTTCTCAACTAACCCAAACCCTAAACCTAACCTTCACCCTAAACTTCACCCTAACCCTCACCCTAACCCTACCACTAACCCTCACCCGAACACTCACCCTAATCCTAAACCTAACCTTAATCCTCACCCTCACCCTAACTGTCATCCTAACACTTATGCTCCCCCTAACCCTAACCGTTACCCTAACACTATCCATCACCCTAACCCTAACCCTCACCCGAACCCTCACTTTCACCTTCACCCTCAACCTAAACATCACCCTAACCCTAACCCTAACCCTCACCCCAACTCTAAACCTAACACTCACATTAAACCTCACCCCCACACTAATCCTCACGCTAAACCTAACCCTAGACCTATCCTAAACAAAAACATCACACTAACCCTAGCCCTCAACCTAAATCTAACCCTAAACTTAACCCTCACCTTCACCCTCACCCTCAGCCTCACTTTCAGCCTCACCCTAACACTAAACCTAATCCAAACCCTAACCCTGACCTTCACCCTCACTCTAACCCTAACCCTAACCTGCACCCTAACCCTAAACTTAACACTCAACCTAAGCCTAACCCTAACCCTAATGCAAACCCTAAACCTCACCCTCACCCTAACCCTGACCCTAACCCTAACCCTTACCCTCACCCTCACTCTCACCCTAACCCTAACCCTTACCCTCATCCTAACACTCACCCAACCCTAACCCGAACCTTAACCCGAACTCTAACCCCCACTCTAACCTTCAAACTAACCCTAACGCTAACCCTAACAATCAGTCTCAACCTAACACTCACACTAACCCTTATCCTCACACTAACCCTAAACCTAACCGGAACACTCACACTAAGCCTAACCCTCATCCTAACCTTAACCCTACCTCTAACCCTAACCCTCACCCTAACCCTAACCCCAACCCTCAACCTAACACTAACCCTCACCCTCACCCTAATCCTCACCCTAAACCTCACCCTCACCCTAACCCTCACTCTAACCCTAACCCTAACCCTCAACCTAACACTAACCCTCACCCTCACCCTAATCCTCACCCTAAACCTAACCCTAACACTGACCTAACCTCACCCTCACCCTCAGCCTAACCCTTTCCCTAACCCTAATCCTAACCATAACTCTTACCCTCACCCTAAACCTAACTCTCACCGTCACCCTCCCACTCACCCTCACCCTCACCCTAACCCTCAAGCTCAACCTCAACCTCACCCTAACCCTCACCGTTACCCTAAACATCACCCTAACCCTAAACCTCATGCTAACCCTAACCTTACCCTAAACCTAAACTTAACCCTAAACCTCACCCTAACCCTAACCCTAAGCCTAACACTCAACCTAACCCTAACCATAACCCTAACCCTAACCCTAAGCCTTACCTAACCCTAATCCTTACCCTAACCCTAACCCTAACCCTCACCCTAAACCTTATACTAACCATAACCCTCACACTCACCCTAATCCTCACCCTAACCCTTATCCTCACACTAACCCTAACCCTAACCCTCAGCTTCACCCTCATCCTAACCCTAAACGTCACCAACACCCTAACATTCACACTCACCGGAACCCGAATCCTCTTCCTCACCCTAACCCTAACCCTAACCCTCACCCCAACCCTAACCCTCACCCTAAACCGAACTTTAACTCTCACACTCACCCTAATCCTCACCCTAACCCTTACCTTAACCCTCACCCTAACCCTTAATCTAACCCTAACACTCACTCTCACCCTAATCCTCAACCTAACCCTAACCCTCACCTAACACTAACCATAACCCTCATACTAACCCTCACCTTAGCCCTCACCCTCACCCTAGACCTCACCCTAAACTTAACGCTAAACTTAACCCTCAACTTCATGCTCACCCTCACCCTCAACCTCACCCTCAGCTTCACCCTAACCCTAAACCTAATCCTAACCCTAACCCTGACCCTCACTCTCAGTCTAAACCTAAACCTAACCTGCATCCTAAGCCTAACTGAAACCCTAATGCTAACCCTAACCCTCAACCTCACCTTAACCCTAACCCTAACACTCAATCTGATCCTAACCCTAATGCTAACCCTAACCCTCACCCTCACCCTAACCCTGACCCTACCCATTACCCTAACACTCACCCTCACCCTAACCCTAAATTTAACCATCACCAAAACCCTAACCTTAACCCTAACCCTAACCCTACCCCTCAGCCTACCCCTCACCGTCACCCTAACGCTCACCCTCACCCTAACACTAATGCTAACCCTAACCCTCAACCTCACCCTAACCGTCGCCCTAACCCTTACCCTCACCATAACCCTATCCCTCAACCTCAACCTAACCCTCACCCTAACCCTTTCACGCACCCTAACCCTCACCGAACCCTAACCCTAACCCTAACCCTCACCCTAACCCTAAGCCTAGCCCTAACCCTCAGTCTCACACTAACCCTCACCCTAAACCTTATCCTCACCCTAACCCTAACCCTAAACGTAACCCTCACACTAAGTCTAAATCTCATCCTTACACTAATCCTACCTCTCACCCTAACACTCACCCTAACCCTAACCCGAACCCGAACCCAAAGTCTAACCCTAACCCTAAACCTCCCTGGAACCCTAAACCTCCCGATCACCCTAAGCCTCACCCTTAGCCTAACCCTCACTTACACCCTAACAATTCCCCTTCACTGAACCCTAACTCTCACCCTAAACCTCACACTGACCCTAAACATCACCCTAACCCTTACCCTCACCCTAACCTTCACCCTCACCCACACCCTAACCCTCAGCCTCACCCGAAACCTCTCACACTCTCTAACTTCGACCTTCACCTTAAACATCAGCCTAACCCTCACTCTCACCCTAACACACACTCTAACACTTACCATCACCCTAACACTAACCCGAACCCTAACAGTCATACTAAACCTAACCCTCACCCTAATTCTAACCCTAAATCTACCCAGCATCCTAACCCTCAACCTAACCCTAGCCGTGAGTGCTAGGGTGAGCCTCACTCATACCTTCAACCTGAGCCTAACCCTAAACCTAACGCTAATTCTAAACCTAACCCTCACACTCACACTCACACTCACCCTAACCCTAACCCTCACCCTCACCCTCACCCTAACACTTAAACTCACCCTAAACCTAACCCTAACCCTAACCCTCACCCTAACCCTAAATCTAACCCTCACCTTAACCCTAACCCTTCCCCTAAATCTCAACCTAATCCTAAACCTAACCCTAAACCTAACCCTCATCCTCACCCTCAACCTCACCCTAACCCTAACCCTAACCTTAACTATCACCCTAACCCTAACCCTAATCCTACCACTAACCCTCACCGTCACCATCAACCTCACCCTAACCCTCAACCTCAAACTCAACTTCACCCTAACACTCAAATTAACCCTAACCCTCACCCTAACCCTAATCCTCTCCCTAACCTTAACCCTAACCCTCACCCTAACCCTCACCCCAAAACTAACCCTCACCCTAACCATAATCCTAACCCTCAACCTCACCCTAACTCTCAACATCACCCAAAAGCTCACCTCAAACCTAACCCTAACCCACACCCTAACCTTCACCCTCACCCGAACCCTCAACCTCACCTGAAACCTCACCCTCACCCTAAACCTCAGCCTCACCCTAACACTCACCCTAACCCTAACCCTCAACCTAAACCTCACTCTCACCCTAATCCTCACCCTAACCCTAACCCTAAACCTTACCTAACCGAAACCCTCACCCTCACACTCACACTCACACTCACCCTAACCCTAACCCTCACCCTCACCCTCACCCTCACCCTAACACTTTACCTCACCCCAAACCTAACCCTAACCCTAAACCTCACCCTCACCCTAATCCTCACCCTAACCCTAACCCTAACTCTTACATAACCGAAACCCTCACACTCACACTCACCCTAACCCTCACCATCAACCTCACCCTAAACCTTACCCTAACCCTCACCCTCACCCTAAACCTTACCCTAACCCTAATCCTAACTCTAACCCTAACCTTCACCGTAACTCTAACCCTTACACTAACCCTAACCCTAACCCTAAACCTCACCCTAACCCTAACCCTAAACCTCACCCTCACCCTAACACTTACCCTAACCCTAACCCTCACCATAACCCTAACCCTTACCCTATACCTAAACCTCAGCCTCAAACTAACCCTAACTCTTACCGTATACCTAACCCTCAGCCTCAACCTAATCCTAACCGTAACCCTCACCATAACCCTAACTCTCACCCTAACAATGAGCCTCACCCTAAACCTCATCCACACCCTAATCCTCACCCTAACCCTAAATATAACCCTTACCTAACCGAAACCCTCAACCTCACCCGCACACTCACCCTAAAACTCACCCGCACCGTAGCCCTCACCGTAAACCTAAACTTCACCCTAACTCTAATCCTAAGCCTCACTCTCACCCTCACCCTAACCCTCACCATAACCCTAACCCTAATCTTAAACCTAAACCTCACGCTCACCCTCACCCTAATTCTATCCCATACCCTGACCCTCACCCTCAATCTCACCTAACTCTAACCCTAACCCTAATCTTAATTCTAATGCTCACCCTCACCCTCACCCTAAATCTAACCCTAACCCTTACCCAGACCCTCACCCTCACACTAACCCTAATCCTCACCCTATCCCTAACCGTAACCCTAACCCTCACCCAAACCCTCACCCTCAAACTAACAATAATGCTAACCCGAAACCAAACCCTCACAATAACCCTCACCCTAACCCTTACCCTCACCCTAAACCTAACACTCACCCTCAAAATAACTCTCACTGTAATCCTTACCCTCACCCTTACCCTAACCGAAACATTAACCCTAAACCTCACCCTAACCCTCACCCTAACCCTAACCCTCACCCTCACCTCACCCTAAATATAAACGTAACCCTAACCCTCACCCTCAACGTCACTCTCAACCTCACCCTGACCCTCAACCTCACCCTAACCCTAACCCTCACACTACCCCTAACTCTCACCCTAAACCTAACCCTAACCCTCTCCCTCACCCTCACCCTCAGCCTAACACTTACACTAACCCTAAGCTAACCCTAACCCTTACCCTCACCCTAAACCTAACCCTAACGGTAACCCTCACCGTCACCCTCACACTCGTCCTCACCCTCAACCTAACCCTCACGCTCAACCTCACCCTCACCCTAACCCTCACCGTCAACCTAAAAATCATCCTAACCCTAACCCTCACCCTAACCCTAACCCTTAACCTAACCGTATGCCTAACCCTAACCCTAACCCTAACCCTAATGCTAACCCTAAACCTCAACCTCACTCTAACCCTCAATATAACCGTTACCCTCACTATCAACCTCAACCTGAACCTAACCCTAATCCTAACCCTCACCCTAACCCTAACCCTCACCGTAACGCTAAACCTAACCCTAGCCCTCAGCCTTACCCTCACCCTAAACCTAACCCTAACCCTAATCCTCACTGTATCCCTAAGCATAACCATAACACTCACCCTAATCCTCACCTTCCCAGTAACCCTAATGCTAACATTAATCCTCAACCTCACCCTAAATCTCGCCCTAACCCTTACCCTCACTCTAAACCTCATCCTCACCCTAACCCTAACCCTAATACTAACACTAGCCCTCACCCTCACCCTAACCCTAATTCTAAGCCTAATCCTAATGCTAACCCTAAACCTCAACCTCTCCATAACACTCACATTAACCCTAACCCTCACCCTCAACCTCACCCTAACCCTAACCCTAACATTAACCCACTCCCTAACCCTCACCCTAAACTAACCCTAACCCTACCGCTCAGCCTAACCCTCACTCTAAACCTAACCCTAACCTTAATCCTCACCTTATCCCTAACCCTAACTCTAACCCTCACCCTAACCGTCACCCTCACCATACCCCTAAGGCTAACATTAACCCTCAGCCTCACCCTAAACCTCGCCCTAACCCTTACCCTCACTTTAACATTATCCATCACCATCAACCTAACCCTAACCCTAACCCTTACCCTCACCCTAACCCTCACCCTAAACCTAACCCTAACACTAAACCTCACCCTAACCGGCACCCTAAGCCTAAGCCTAAGCCTAACCCTCACTCTCACCCTAACCCTTACACTTACCGAAACCTAAACCTAAACCTCAGCCTAACCCTCATCCTAACCCTAAACCTAACCCTCACCCTAACTGTCACCCTCACCCTCAACCTCACCCTCACCCTAACTCTAAACCTAACCCTAATCAAAAATCTCACCCTAACCCTAGCCCTATCCCTTACCCTCATCCTAAAACTAACCCTAATACTAATCCTAAGCCTCACCCTCAACCTAACCCTTATCCTCACCCTAACCCTAAACTTAACCCTCAGCCTAACCCTCAACCTAACCTAAACCCAAACCCTAAACTTAACCTTCACCCAAACCCACACCCTCACCCTCATACTAACCCTAACCATAACCCTATCACTCACTCTATACCTAACCCTCACCCTAACCCTAACCCTCACAGTCACCCTAACACTCACCCTAACCAACAACCTAACTCTAACCCTCACCCTCACCATAACCCTAACCCTAAACCTAACCCTAACCCTAACCCTCACCCCCACACTCAGGCTAACCCTAACCCTAGCAATTAATCCTAACCCTAACCCTAACCGTCACCCTCACCCTCACCCTTAACCTAAACTTAACCCTAACCCTTACCCTAAACCTAACCCTAACCCTAATCCTAAACCTAAATCTCAACCTCAACCTAACCTTCACCCTAACCCTTACCCTCACCCTCAACCTCACCCTAACCCTAACCTTAACCCTAACACTAACCCTCACCCTCACCCTAACCCTACCCTTCACACTAAGCCTCACCCTAACACTAAACCTAACCCTACCCCTCAGCCTAACCCTCACCCTAACCCTAACTCTAACCATAACCCTCAAGCTAAACCTCACGCTCACCATAACCCTAATGCTAACATTACCCCTCAACCTCACCC
The DNA here is from genome assembly GCF_024711535.1 of Dipodomys merriami. Lineage (NCBI taxonomy): Eukaryota > Metazoa > Chordata > Mammalia > Rodentia > Heteromyidae > Dipodomys > Dipodomys merriami. The sequence goes on from NW_027203306.1 coordinate 25,919, forward strand.
TAAACCTCGCCCTAACCCTTACCCTCACCATAACCATATCCTTCATCCCCACACTAACCCTCACCCTAACACTTTCCCTCACCCAACCCTATCCCTAACCCTAACACTAACCCTCACCCTAACCCTCACCCTAAACCTCACCCTAACCCTCACCCTAACCCTAAGCTAACCCTAACGCTCACCCTCACCATAACCCTCACCCTAACCCTTATACTCACCCTAACACTAATCCTAACCCTGAGGATAATCCTGATCCAAAACCTAACCCTAACCCTATCCCTCACCCTAACATTAACCCTAACCCTAACCCTAACTCTCAACCTAACCCTCAAACTCACCCTCACCCTTATCCTCACCCTCAGAGTAAACCTAAACCTAACCCTAATCCAAAACCTAATCCTTACCCTCACTCTCATCTTAACTCTAACCCTAACCCTAACCATCACCCTCACACTAACCCTCACCTTCATCCTCACCCTCACCTTAACCTTCTCCCTAACCCTTACCCTCACACTAACCCTAAACCAAACCTACCCCTCATCCTTACGCTCACCCTAACCCTAATCCTCACCCTAATATTAACCCTAACCCTACCCCTCACCTTAACCTTCACCCTAAGCCTAAACCTAACACTAACCATCACCCTAACCCTAACCTGAATCCTAAACCTATCCCTCACCATCACCCTAACACTTACACTCACCTTAAGCCTAAACCTAACACTCAGCCTACCCCTCATCCTAACCCTAACCCTAACCCTCATCCTCACCTTAACCCTAACCATAACCCTAACCCTCACCCAAACCCTAAAACTCACCCTCACCCTCAACCTCACCCTCAGCATAACCCTAAACCTAACCCTAATTCAAACGCTAAACCTCAACCTCACCTTCATCCTAACTCTAACCCTAACCCCAACCCTCACCCAAACCCTAACCCTAACACTAACCTTCACCCTAACCATCATCCTAACACTAAACCTAACCCAAACCCTCAACCAATCGCTCACCTCACCCTAAACCTAACCCTAACCCTCACTTTCACCGTGAACAAAACCCTAACCCTAACCATCACACTAACACTAAGCCTCACCCTAACCCTAAACCTAACCCTCAGCCAAACCCTCATCCTAAACCTAACCCTAACAATCAACCTAACCCTAAACTTAAACCTAACCCTAACCCTCACGCTAAACCTAACCCTCACCCTCAGCCTAACCGTACACCTAATCCTAACCCTAACTCTAACCCTCACCCTCTCCCTAACTCTAACCCTACCCCTAACTCTGACCCTCACCCAAACCCTAACCCTATCCCTAGCCCTCACCCTAACACTAAACCTCACCCTAACCCTAACCCTAACAGGCACCCTCACCCTAACCCTAACCCCCACCCTAAACCTCACCCTAACCCTAAAGCTAACCCTAACCCTCACCCTCACCATAAACCTCACCCTAACCCGTACCCTCACCATAACCCAAACTCTAACCTAATCCTCATATTTCGCCTAACCCTAACCCTAACCCTAACACTCACTCTCAACCTAACACTCAACATCACCTTAACGATCACCCTAACCCTAAACTTCACCCACACTGTAACACACACCCTCACCCTCACCCTCACCCTCACCCTAACACTGACCCTAACCCTCACCCTAAATCTCACCTTAACCGTAACGCTAACCCTAAACTTCAGTCTCACCCTAACCCTCACCCTAAGCCCTATCCTCACACTAACCCTAACCCTAACCCTAACGTCAAATTAAACCTAAACCTCACCCTAACCCTAACCCTCCCTCTCACCCTAATTCTTTCCCTAACCCTCACCCTAAACCTAACCGTAATCCTCACCTTCACCTTAAACCTCACTGTCCCCCTAACCCTAACCCTAACCGTAACCCTCACCAACACCCTCACCCTCACCCTCCCCCTCACCCTAACCCTCACCCTCAACCTAAACATCACCCTAAACCTAAACCTCACCCTAAACCTAACCCTAATCCTCACCCTAACCCTAATCCTCACCTTAAACCTCACCCTCACCCTAATCCTCACCCTAGCCCACACCATAAACATAACCCTAACCCTAACCCTCACCCTCACCCCCATAATCAGCCTAACCCTAACCTTAACCATAATCCTAACCCTACCCTAATCCTAACCCTCTAACTAAACCTAACCGTAACCCTAATGCTAACCCTAAATGTCACGCTCAACCTAACTCTAACACTAATCCTCACCTTAACCCTAACACTAAACCTAATGCTATCCCTAAACCTCACCCTCACCCTAACCCTCACCATAACCTTTACCATCCCCCTTACCCTCACTCTAACACTAATCCTACCCCTCAGTCTAACCCTCACCCTAACCCTATCTCTAACTCTAATACAAACACTAACCCTCACAATGAACCTCACCCTAACTCTAAATGTAAACCTAACCCTAACCCTAAGCCTATCCCTAAACCTCACCCTAACCCTAACCCTAATCCTATACCTAACCATCACCCTCACCCTCACCATAACCCTAATTCTCTCTCTAACCCTAAACCTAACCCTAGTCCTCACCCTAAAACTTACCCTCAACCTCAACCTAACCTTAACCCTCAACCTGAACCTAACCCTCACCCTAAGTCCTACCCATACCCTGAATCTAAACCTAAGTCCAGCCCTAAATCTCACCCTAACCCTAACCCTATCCCTAACCCTCACCCTAATCCTAACACTCACACTAACCCTAACCCTAACCCTTACCCTCACCCTCACCCTAACACTAACCCTCACCATAACCCTAACCCTAACCCTAACTCTAACCCTAACACACACACTCACCCTAAACCTTACCCTAGCACTTACCCTCACCATAACAATAACCCTAACCCAAACCTTAAATCCTAACACTAACCCTAACACTAACAAGCACCCTCACCGTCACCCTAACACTAATCCTCACCCTCAACCTAAACCTTACCATCACTTTAAACCTATACCTAACCGTCACCCACACCCTCAACCTCACCCTCACCCTCACCCTAACCTGAACCCTCACTCTCACCCTAAGCCTAACCCGAACCCTCACCCAACCCTAACCCTAACTCTAACCCACACCCTCACCCTAACCCTAACCCTAACCCTAACCCTTACCCTAACCCTTACCATAAACCTAACACTAGCACTACCCCTCATTCTCACCCTAACCCTCACCCTAACCCTTATCCTCACACAAACCCTAACCCTAAAACTAACCCTCACACTAACCCTAACCCTAACCTTAACCCTTACCCTAACCCTGACCCTAAACCTCACCCTAACCCGACCTAAAACAAACGATAACCCTAACACTCACCCACAACCTAATCCTAAACCTCACCCTAACCCTCACACTAACCCTAATCCTCACCATATCACTAACCCTAACCCTAACCCTCACCCTAATCCTTAACCTCACTCTAAACTTAACTCTTACCCTCATGCTAAACCTCACCCTAAACTTTACCCTCACCCTAACCCGCCAACTAACCCTAACCCTAAACCTATGGTGCACTGTAATCCTCACCCTAACCATAACCCTAACCCATAACCTCAACCTAAACCTAACCCTCACTCTCAACCTAACCCTCAACCTAACCTTTATCCTCACACTAACCCTAATCCTCAACCTCACCCTAACCCTCACACTAACACTTATCATCACCCTATCAGTAACCTTAACCCTAACCCTCACCCTAAACCTCACCCTAACCCTTACCCTCACCCTAACCTGCAAACTAACCCTAACCCTAAACCTACGGCTTACCCTAGCCCTCCCCCTAACCATAACCCTAACCTTAACCCTCACCCTAACCCTAACCTTCACCCTCACCCTAACCCTGCCCCTAACCCTTACACTCACACTAAACTTATCCCTAAACCTCACCCTAACTCTAATTCTCAACAGAACACTCACCCTCACCCTAGCCCTCACCTCACACTAGCCCTCAACCTAACCATAACCCTCATGCTCACCGTAACCCTAATGCTAATATTAACCCTCAACCTCACCCTAAAACTTGCCCTAACCCTTACCCTCACCATAACCCTATCCCTCACCCTTACCCTAACTCTCACCCTAACCCTTTCCCTCACCCTAACCCTCACCCAGCCCTAAACCTTTCCCTAACCCTAACCCTCACCCTAACCCTAAGACTAATCCTAACCCTCACCCTCACCATAAACCTCACCCTAAACCTAACCCTCAGCCTAACCCTCATCCTAATCCTAATCCTAACCCTAACCGTCACCCTAACCTTAACCATAACCCTAACCCTAACACTCACCCTAACCATAACCCTCACCCTACCCTCAGCCTCACCCTCAGCCTAAGCCTAACCCTAATCCAAAACCTAACCCTTAACCTCACTCTCACCGTAAATCTAAACCCAACCATAACCATCACCCTCACCCTAACCCTCACCCTCATCCTCCCCCTCACCCTTACCCGATGCCTAACCCTTATCCTCACACTAACCCTAACTCTAAACCTAATCCTCACCCTAACCCTCACCCCAACACTAACACTAATCCTCACCTTAACCCTCACCCTAACTCTAAACCTAACAATCACACTAACCCTAACCCTAATCCTAAAGCTAACCCTCACCGTCACCCTAAACCTTACCCTAACCGTACGCCTAAACCTAACCATCAGCCTAACCCTCATCCTAAACCTAACCCTAAATCTCACCCTCATCCTCAACCTAACCCTCACACTCACCCTAACACTACCCCAAATTTAACCCTACCCTATCCCTACCCCTCATCCTAACCCTAACGCTAACCCTAACCCTCAACCGAACCCTAACCCTACCCCTAATGCTAAAACTCACCCTAACCCTAATCCTCACCCACACCCTAACTCTCACCCTCAACCAAACCCTCACCCTCAACTGAACCGTCATACTCACCCTAACCCTCACCCTCACTCTAAACATCACCCAAACCCTAACCATCACCCTAACCCTAACACAAACCCTAATCCATACACTCACACTCACCCTAACCCACACCCTAAACCTTATTCTCACCCTAACACTAACCCTCAACCTAACCCTAACCAAAACCCTCACACTAACCGTAACCCTCACTCTAATCCTAACCCTAACCCTGACCCTAACCTTCACCCTTAACCTGACCCTCACCCTCAGCTTAACCCTAACCCTAATCCTATTCCTAATCCTAAACCTCACACTCACCCTAAACCTAACACTAACCCTAACCCTCCCCCTCCCCCTCACCCGAACACTCCCCTCCCCCTCACCTTAAACATCACCCTAACCCTAAGCCTCACTCTAACCCTAATCCTGACCCTGAACTTAACCTCAGCTTAATCCTCATCCTCACCCTAATACTCACCCTAACCCTAACCTTTACTTAACGGAAACCCTCACCCTCACCCTCAGCCTAACCCTCACCCTCACACAAGCCCTCAACCTAACCCTAAGTTTAACCCTAAACCTCACCCTCAACCTCCCCTTCCTCAGCCTTATCCTAACCATAACCCTAATCCTAACCCTAACCGTCAACCCCACCCTCAACCTAACCTAATTCTAACAATAACACTCACCCTCATCCTAACCTTAATCCTAACCGTAACAATAACTCTAACCCTAACCCTAAAACTCACCCTAACCCTAATACTAACACTTACCCTCAACCTTACCCTCACCCTCATTCTAACCCTCAACCTCATGCTGACCCTCACCATCACACTAACCCTCACAAAAACCCAACCCTCACCCTAGCCCTAACCCTAACCCTCACCCTCAGTTTCCCCCTCACCCTCAGCCTAACCCTAACTCTAACCTTAATCTTAAACTAACCTCACCCTCACCCTCATCCTACCCCTCACCCTCAACCTCATCCTCACCCTCACACTAACCCTCAACCTCACCCTAAACATCACCTTAACCCTAACCTTTACACTGAACCTAACCCCAACGCTCACCCTAACACTCACCCTCAAACTAACCCTCACCCTAAACATTATCCTCACAATAACCCTAACCCTAACCCTAACCTTCACACTAACGCTAAACCTCACTCTAACCGTATCACGACACCTCACCCTAACTCTCACCCTAAACCTAACCCTAACCCTAACACTCACCCTAACACTAAATCTAAACCTAACCCTCACCCTCTCCCTGATCCTCACCATCACCCTAACACTCACCCTAAACCTAATCCTCACCCTAAACCTAACCCTCAACCTAAACCTAACCCTCACCCTGACCCTCACCCTAACCCTAATGCTAGCCCTCACCCTAACCCTTACTTTAACACTAACCTGTACCTTAAACCTAACCCTCATCCTAACACTAACCCTCACACTAAACCTAACCCAAGCCCTCACACTCCCCCTCACCCTCAACCTAACCCTAACACTCATCCTAACCCTAACCCTAAACCTAAACCTCACACTAAACCTAAACCTCACCCTATCCCTAATCCTCATAGTAAACATAACAGTCACACGATCCCTAACCCTTATCCCTCAGCCTAACCCTCACCCTAAACCTAACCCTAACCCTAATCCTCATCCTATCCCTAACCTTAACCCTAACCCTAATCCTCACCCTCAGCCTAACCCTAACCCTCACCCTAACCCTCACCCTTACAGTCACCCTCACCCTCAGCCAAACAATATCCCTAATCCTCACACTAACACTAACACTCATCCTATACCTCACCCTCAAACTAACCCTAAACCAAACCCTAACCCTCACCCTAAACCTCGCCGTAACCCTAACACTAACCCTAAGATTCATCAACACAATAAACCTCACCCTATACCTTATCCTCACCATAACCCTAACCCTAACCCTAACTCTAATCCTCAAACACAACCTAACCTTCACCTTCACCCCAACTGTCACCCTCACCCTCATCCTCATCCTCACCCTAACCCTCTCCCTCACCCTAAACATCACACAAACCCTAAACCTGACCCTAACCCTAACCCTCACCCTAACCCTAACCATCACTCTCACGCTAATCCTCACCGTAAACCTAACCCTGACCTAAATGAAACCCTCACCCTAACCCTCACACTAACCCTCACCCTCACCCTAGACCTCACCCTAACCCTAACCCGAACCCTAACCCTCAACTTCAACCTAACCCTCACCGTAACCCTTACCCTCACCCTAACCCTAACCCTAATCATAACCCTCACACTATCCCTTACCCTCACCCTAACCCTAACCCTAATCCTAACCCTAACTATCACCCTCACACTGACCCTCACCCTCACCCTAATCCTAACCCTATTCCTAATCCTAAATATCACAATCACCCTCAACCTAAACCTAACCCTAACCTGAACCCTCACCCTCACCCTCACCCTCACCGAACAGTCACCCTCACCCTAAACATCATCATAACCCTAACCCTCACCCTAACCCTAACCTCAGCTTAACACTCACCGTCAACTTAATCCTCACCCTAACCCTAATCCTAAGGTAAACGAAACCCTCACCCTCACACTAACCCTCAACCTCAACCTACCCCTAACCCTAACCCTAACCATTACACTTACCCACACCCTAACCCTCACCCTTATCCTCACTCTAACCCTAATCCTAACCCTAATGGTCACCCTACCCCTCTCCCTAACCCTAAATGTAACCCTAACCCTCAACCTCATCCTAACTCTCAAGCTCACCTGAACACTCACCCTCACCCTAAACCATACTCTCACAACAGTCATCACCCTAAACCTAACCCTCAACCTAACCCTAACCCTAACCCTCACCCTAACCCTAACCCGTACCCTAACGCTCACCCTAACCCTTACCCACAAAATAATCCTAACACTCACCCTCAACCTTACCATCACCCTAACCCTTACCCTCACCCTAACCCTCACCCTAACCCTCACCATAACCCTCAAACTAATCCTAACCCTCACCCTCTCCCTAACGCTCACCCTAACCTTTACCCTCACCCTCACCCTAACCCTCAACCTAACCTTTACCCTGACCCTAACCCTAACCCTAACCCTAAACCTAACCCTCACCCTAACCCTAAACCTAACCCTCAACCTAAAACTTATCCTATCCTTAAACCTGACCCTAACACTCACCCTAACCTTAACCCTAACCATCACACTAACCCTAACTCTAACCCTCACCCTCACCCTCAGGCTAACTCTAATACTAAACCTAACCCTAACCCTCACCCTAACTCTAACCCTAAACCTAACCATAACCCTAACCCTCACCTTAACCCTCAACCTCACCCAAATTCTCAACCTAACCTTACCTTAACCCTTACCTAAACTAAACCCTTACCCACACCCTCACCCTAACCCTCACCCTCACCCTAGCCCACAACCTAACCCAAACCCTAAACCTAACCTTCACACTAACCTAACCATAACCCTCAGGATAAAACTTATCCTAACCCTAAACCTAAAACAAAACTTCACCCTAACCAAACACTAACCCTAACACTAACCCTCACCCTCATCCTCACTCTAACCCTAATCCTAACCATAGTGCTCACCCTACACCTCTCCCTAACCCTAAATGTAACCCTAACCCTCATCCTCATCCTAACCCTCAAGCTCACCTGAACACTCACCCTCACCCTAAACCATACTCTCACAACAGTCATCACCCTAACCCTAACCCTCACCCTAACCCTAACCTCAGCTGAACCCTCAACCTCAACCTAATCCTCACCCTAACCCTAACCATAAGGTAAACGAAACCCTCACACTAACCCGCACCTTCACCCTAGCCCTAACCCTAACCCTAACCATAACACTTACCCACACCCTAACCCTCAACCTTATCCTCACTCTAACCCTAATCCTAACCCTATTGCTCACACTACCCCTCTCCCTAACCCTAAATGTAAACCTAACCCTCACCCTCATCCTAACCCTCAAGCTCACCTGAACTCTAACCCTCACCCTAAACCATACTCTCACAACAATAATCCTATTACACACCCTCAACCATACCATCACTCTAACACTTACCCTCACCCTAACCCTCACCCTAACCCTCACCCTCGCCCTAATGCTCACCCTAATGCTCACCCTAAACTTTACCCTCACCCTCACCCTAACCCTCACCCTAACCTTTACCCTGACCCTAACCCTAACCCTAACCCTAAACATAACCCTCAACTTAACCCTTATCCTAAACCTAAACCTAACCCTAACCCTCACCCTAACCCAAACCCTAACCCTCATACTAACCCTAATCTTAACCCTCAGCCTAACGCTCATCCTAACCCTAACACTAACTCTAACCCTCACCCTAACCGTACCCTACCATAAAACTCACGCTAACCCTAACCCTCACCCTCACCCTCAAGGCTAACTCTAATACTAAGCCTAAACCTCACCCTCACCCTAACCCTAACCCTAAACCTAATCTTCACACTAACCCGAACCATAACCCTCAGGATAAACCTTATCCTAACCCTAAACCTAAAACAAAACTTCACCATAACCAAACCCTAAACCTAACCCTAACCCTAACCCTAACCGCACACTAAACCTAACACTAACCCTAACACTAACCCTCAGCCTAACCCTAACCCTAACCCTAACCCTCACCCTAAACCTAATCCTAACCCTAACCCTCAACCTAACTGTAAACCACACCCTCATCCTCACCCTCACCCGCAGCCTAAACCTAGTGCTAACCCTAATCTTAACCCTCACCCTAACTCTAACCCTAAACCAAACCCTCACTCTCCCCCTCAACCTCACCCTAACCCTCACCCTAACCCTAACCCTCACCCTAACCTTTACCCTCACCCTCACCCTAACTCTCACCCTAACCTTTACCCTGACTCTAACCCTAACCCTAAACCTAAACCTAACCCTCGCACTAACCCTAAACCTAACCCTCAACCTAACTTTATCCTAAACCTAAAATTAACCCTAACCCTCACACTTACACTAACCCTAACCCTAACCTTCACACTAACCCAAACCCTAACCCTAAGCCTAACGCTCATCCTAAACCTAACCCTAACTCTAACACTCACCCTAACCGTACACCTAACCCTAACACTCACCCTAACCGTACCCCTAACCGTAACACTCACCCTGAACCTAACCCTCACCCTCACCATCAGGCTAACTTTATTACTAACCCTAATACTAACCCTCACCCTCACCCTTACTCTGACCCTAAACCAAACCTAACCCTCACACTTACCCTCACCCTAACCCTAAACCTATCCCTAACCCTCACCCTAAACCTAACCCTAAGCCTAACCCTCACACCAAACCTCAACCTAACCCTTACCTTCACCATAAACCTAAATCTAACCCTAATACTCACCCTAAACATAACCCTCAACTACAGTCTAACCCTGACCCTGAACCGAACCCTCACTGACTCCTAACACTCTTCCTAACCGTAAACCTAATCCTAAACCTAAGCCTCACCCTCAAAGTCACCCTAACCCTGCACCTAACCCTAACCCTCACCTACAACCTCACCCTAATCTTCACCCTCACCCTAACCCTAACCCTACCCTTCACCATAACACTCATACTAACCCTAACCCTAATACTAACCTTCAACGTAACCCTAACCCTAGCCCTAACCCTCACCCTCACACTAAACCTAAACCTAAGGCTAACACTCAACCTAACACTAATCTTCACCCACAACCTAAATCTCACCCACACTTGAACCCTCAACCTCTCCCTCACACTAAACATCACCCAAACCATAACCCGCAACCTAACTCTTGACCTAACACTAAACCTAACCCTAACCCTAACCCTAACCCTAACCTCAGCGTAACCCTAACCCTGACATAAAGGAAACCCTCACCTTCACCCTAACCCTCACCATCCCCCTAACCATAACCCTAACCATCAATGTCACCCTCACCCTCACCCTCAGCCGAAACCTAACTCTAACCCTAACCCTCACCCTCACCCTAACCGTAACCCTAACCCTAACCCTCACCCCAACCCCAACCCTAACCCTGACCCTAACACTAACCTTCATCCTCACCATCACCCTAATCCTAACCCTCATCCTCACCCTAACCTTCACCCTAACCCTTACCCTGACCCTCACCCTAACCCTAACCCTCACAGTAACCCTAACCCTCATCCTAACCCTCACCTTAACCCTCAACCTCACCCTAATCCTCACCCTAACCTAGCCTTAACCCTTACCTAAGCTAAACCCTCAACCTCACCCTAACCCTCACCCTCAACCTAGCCCACACCCTAACCATAACCCTAAATCTAACCCTCACACTAACCCTAAACATAACACTCAGCCTAAACTTTATCCTAACCCTAAACGTAAAACTAACCTTCAACCTAACCAAACCCTAACCCTAACCCTAACCCTAACACTCACACTAACCTTAAACTTAACCCTGAGCCTAACGCTCATCCTAACCCTAACCCTAACCCTCACCCTAACCTTAAACCTCTCCCTCAAACTCACCCTCACCCTCAGCCTAAACCTAGTGCTCACCCTAACCCTAACCCTCACCCTCAACCTAAATCTAACCCAAAACCAAACTCTCACCCTCCCCTTCACACTCACGCTAACCTTCACTCTAACCCTAACCCTCACCCTCAACATCACCCTCACCCTCAGCCCAACCCAAGTCCTTACTCTAATCCTAAACCTCAACCTATACCTGACGCTAACCCTAACCCTAATCCTAACCATCACCCTAACCCTCACCCTCACCACAGTCCACAACCTAACCCTAACCCTAAACCTAACCCTCACACTAACCCTAACCCTAACCCTCAGCCTAAACCTTATCCCAACCCTAAACCTAAAATTAACCATCACCATAACCAAACCCTAACCCTAACCCTAACCTATCCCTAACGCTCACACTAACCCTAACCCTAACACTCAACCTAACGCTCATCCTAAACCTAACCCTAACCCTAACCCTAAACCTCAACCTAACGCTCATTCTAACCCTAACCTGAACACTAACCCTAAACCTGACCCTCAATTTAACCCTCCCCTAACCCTAATTCTAACCCTAAACCTCACCCTCACTATAACCCTAATCCTAACACTAACCCTAAACCTCACCCTAACTATCACCCTAACCCTCACCCTCAGCCTAAACATCACCCTAACCTTAACCCACACCCTAAATCTAACCCTAACCCTCACGCTAACCCTAACCCTCACCCTAACCCTAACCCTACACCTCACCCTACCCCTCACCCTAACCCTTACCATCACCCTAACCCAAACCCTAACCCTCACCCTCACACTAGCCCTCACCCTTAACTAATGCTAACCATAACCCTAAACCTAAACCTAAACCTCACCCTCACCCTCACCTTCACCCTCACCCTCACCCTAACCCTAACCCTAAACCTCAAACTCACTCTAACCCTAACCCTAACACTAATGCTAACCCTAAGCCTCATCCACACCCTAACCCACACCCTAACTCTTACCCTCACCCTCTCTCTCACCCTTACCCTAAACCTACCCTTTCAGCCTAACCCTCACCTTAACCCTTACCTTCACTATAAACCTAACACTAACCCTAATCCTCATACTAACCCTAAACCTAACCCGAACCCTAAACCTCACTTTAACCCTCACCCTAATCTTAACCCTGACCCTAACCCTCACCCTAATGCTAACACTAAACCTAAACCTCACCCTCACCCTAATCCTCACTGTCACCTTAACACTCAACATCACCATAATCCTCACCCTAACCCTAACCCTCACACTAAACCTCACCCTAACTCTTACCCTCACCATAACCTTAACCCTAACCCACACCTTAACCCTCGCCCTCACCCTAGCCCTCACCCTAGCCCTCCCCCTAAGCCTAACCCTAACCCTCACCCTCAACCTCAGCCTCACCCTAAACCTAAACCTAATCCTAACCCTATTCCTCACCCTCACCCTCACTCTAAACCTAACCGTAAACCTAATGCTAACCCTAAAACTCTCCCTAACTTTAACCCTAATCCTAAACCTCACCCTAACCCTAATGCTATACCTAACCCTAACCCTCACCCTAACACTAATGCTAACCCTAATACTCAACCTCACACTAAACCTCACCCTAAACCTTACCCTCATCCTAACCCTCACGTAACCCTAAAACTAAACCTAACCCTCAAACAAACACTCACCCTAAACCTTACACTAACCCTATCCCTCACCCTAAGCCTCAACATGTCCCTTATCCTCACCTAACCCTAACCCTACACCTCACCCTAATGCTAACACTGAACTCAACCCTAACACTAACCCACAACCTTACCCTACACCTAACCCTCATCCAAACGCTCACACTAACCCTAACACTAACCCTATCCCGCAACCTCATCCTAACCCTCACCCTAACGCTTACCCTCACCCAAACCCTAACCGTCACACTAAACCTAACCCTCACACTAACCCTAGCCATAAACCTCAACCTAACCCTCACCCTAACCCTAAACCTAACCCCCAACCTAACCCTAACATTAAACATTACCCTAACCACAACCCTCACCCTCACCCTCACCCTCACCCTAAACATCACCCTAACCCTAACCCTAACCCTAACACTCACCTTAACCCTAATCCTCACCTTCAACCTCACCCTCAGCCTAATCCTCACCCTAAACCTAACCCTAACCCTTTCCTAACCAAAAACTGCACCCTCACCTAACCCTCGCCCTCACCGTAGCCCTCACCCTAAGCCTAACCCTAACCCTCACCCTCACCCTCAAACATATCCTCAACCTCAGCCTCACTCTAACCGTAAACCTAATCCTAACCCTAATCCTCAACCTCACCCTCACTCTAACCCTAATGGTAAACCTAACGCTAACCCTAACCATAAACCTATCCCTAACCCACAACCTAACTCGAACCATAATCCTCACCCTAATCCTAATCCTAACCCTAACCCTAACCCTCAACCTAAACCTAACCCTAAACATTACCCAAACCCTAACCCTCACCCTCACCCTCACCCTCACCCTCAGCCTAACACTAACCCTAACCCTAATCCTAACCCTAACACTCACCCTCACACTCACCCTAACTGGAACCCTAACCATAAACCTAAACCTCCCCCTAACCATTAACCTATCCCTAATCCACACTCTAACCATAAACATCACCCTAAACCTAACCCTAACCCTCACCCTCACTCTCACCCTCACCCTCAGCCAAACCTAACCCTACCCTAACCCTAACCCTCACCCTCACCCTCACCCTCACCCGCAACCTAACCCTAACAATAACCCCAACCTTCACCCTAACACTGAACCTCAACTTCACCCTAACCCTAATCCTAACCCTAACTCTAATCCTAACCCTCACCCTCACCCTAACCCTCACCTTAACCCTTACCCTCACCTTCACCTAACCCTAACCCTAACCCCCACACTAACCCGAACCCTCACCCTAACCATACCACTAACACTAACTCTTACCCTCACCCTAACCCTAACCCTACCCCACAGCCTATCCCTCATCCTAACCCTAACCCTAATCCTATCCCTCAACCTAACCATAACCCTAACATTAACCTGAACCCTCACCCACAACCTAACCCTCACCCTCACCCTCACACTCACCCTCAGCCTAATCCTAACACTAACCCTAATCCTAAACCTAATCCTCACCCACAGCCTCACCCTAACTCTAACCCGAACCCTAACCATAAACTTCCCCTTCACCCAAACCCTCACCCGAACCCTCACTCTCACCCTACGGCTCACCCTCACCTTAACCCTAACCCTATCCCTCAACCTAACCCTAAACCTCACCCTCACCCTCAAACTCACGCTAACACTAAGCCTCACTGTTACCCTAAACCTCGCCCTAACCCTTAGCCTTACACTAACACTAACACTCACACTAAACATAGGCCTCACCCTCACCCTTACTCTAACCCTACCCTCACCCTAACCCTCAACCTAAATGTAACGCTCAACCTCACCCTACCCCTAAACCTAACCCTCACCCTGACCTTAACCCTCACCCTCACTCTCAAACTCACACTAACCCTAACCCTCACACTAAATCTAACCCTCACCCTCACCCTAAACTTAACGCTACCCCTCACCCTACCCCTCACCCTCAACCTAGCCCTCACCCCTACCCTAATCCTAAACCTGACCCTAACCTTAACCCTAAAACTCACACTAACCCTAACCCTCACCCTAACCCTAACCCTACCCCACAACCAAGCCCTCATCCTAACCCTAACCCTAACCCTATCCCTCACCCTAACCCTAAGCCTAACATTAACACTAACCCACACCCAAACCTAACCCTCACCCTCACCCTCACCATCACCCTAACTCTAAACCTAACCTTACCCCTCACTCTCACCCTAACCCTAACCCTAACCCTAACCCTCACCTTAACCCTCACCCTAATCCTAACCCTTATCCTAACCCTCACTCTAAAGCTAGCAGTAAACATAAACCTCCCCCTCACCCTAACCCTCACCATCACCCTAACCCTCACTCTCAGGGTTCGTGTTTGCACGAACCCTGACCTCAACCTAACCCTCACTCTCACCCTAACCGTAAACCTAACCCTAATCCTCTCCCTAACCCACAACCTCACCCTCACCTTAAGCCTAACCCTAACCCTAATCCTAAACCTAACCCTCACCCTCACCCTCACCCTAACCCTAACCCTAATCTTAAACCGAACCCTCACCTTCACCCTAAACCTACCTCTAAACATCACCCTCACACTCACCCTTACCCTATCCCCAACCCTAAGCCTTAGCCTAACCCTAACCCTCACCCTAACCCTAACCATAACCCTCACCCTCACCCTCACCCTAACCCTAACAATAACCCTATCCCTCACACTAATCCTTATCCTCACACTTACCCTAAACCTAACCCTAAACCTCACACTAACCCTAAACCTCACTTCCAACCCTGACCCTACCCCTCACCCTAAACCTCACCCTAATCCAAACCCTAACCCTAACCCACACCCTAAACCTAACTGTAACCCTCACCCTCATGCTAACCCTCATCCACACCCTAATCCTCACCCTCACCCGAACCCTCACCCTAACCCTAACCCTCACCCTAAAGATCACCCTAAACCTAACCCTCACTCTAACCCTAATCATAAATCTCAACCTCACCCTCACCCTCAGCCTAACCCTAGTCCTTAACCTAATCATAATACTCACCCTCACCCTAACCCTCACCCTAACCCTTACCTGATCCTTCACCTAACCCGCACAATAACACGATCCCACACCCTAACTATAAAACTAACCCTAACCCTTACCCTCACCCTAATCCTAACCCTAACAGTAACCCTAACCCTAAAGCTAGTCCTCACACTAACCCTAACCCTCACCCACACCTTAACCCAAACCCTCACCTGAACCCTCACCCTAACCCTAACCCTAACCCTCACCCTAACCCTCACCATAACCCTAAACCTAACCCTAATCCTGACCCTCACCCTAGCTGTCATCCTAACTCTTACCCTCACCCTAACCCTCACCCTAACCCTCAACATAACCCTAAAATTACCCCTCAGCCTAACCCTAACCCTAACCCTCAACCCAACCCTGATGCTAACACAAATGCTCACTCTTAACCTACCCTTTATATTAACCCTTACCCTCACCATAACCCTATCCCTCACCCTCTCCTTAACCCTCACACTACCCCTTCCCCTCCCCCAACCCTTACCCTACCCCAAACCCTAACCCTAACCCTAACCTTCACCCTAACCCTCACCCTAACCCTCACCCTAACCCTCACCCTAACCTTCACCCCAACCCTCACCCTAACCCTAACCCTAACCCTAACCCTCACCCTCACCCTAACTGTCATCATAACCCTTACCCTCACCCTAAACCTAAACCTAATCCTAACCCTAACCCTCACCCTAACCCTAACCCTCACTCCAACCCTCAGTCTCACCTTCACCGTCACCCTACACATCATCCTAACCCTAACTCTCACCCTCACCCTAACCCTAACACTGACCCTATCCCTAACCCTCACCTTAAACCTCACCCTCACCCTAATCCTCACCCTAAACCTAATCCTAAACTTTTCCTAAACAAAAACATCACCCTCACATTAGTCCTCACCCTAAACCTAACCCTAAACTTAATCCTCACCCTCACCCTCACCTTCACCCTCAGCCTCAGCCTCAGCCTCACCCTAACCCTAAACCTAATCCTAACCCTAACCCTGACCCTCACCCTCACTCTAAACATAACCCTAACCTCCACCCTAGCCCTAACCCTATCCATAACCCTAACCCTAACACTCAAACTAATCCTAAACCTAACCCTAATGCTAACCCTAACCCTCACCCTCACCCTAATTCTGACCCTAACCCTTACCTTTACCTTCACCCTCACTCTCAACCTAACCCTAACCCTTACCCTCACGATAAACCTATCCCTCACCTTCAACCTAACCCTCACCCTAACCCTTACGCTCACCCTTACCCTCACCCAACCCTAACCCGAACCCTAAAACCCATCCTAACCTTCACCCTAACCCTAACGCTAACCCTAACCCTCAGTATCAACCTAAATGTAACCCTAACACTTACGTAACCGAGACCCTCACCCTCACCCTCACAATCAACCTAACCCTTACCATAACCCTAATAGTAACCCAAACACTTACCCTTACCCTAAACCTAACCCTAAACCTAACCCACACCGTCACTCTCCCACTCACCCTCACCCTCACCTTAACCCTCACGCTCACCCTCACACTAACCCTCAACCTCACCCTAAACATCACACTAACCCTAACCCTCACACTAACCCTTATCCTAACCCTAACCCTAACCCTAACCCTAACCTTCACACTAACCCTAACCCTCACCCTAACCCTATCCCGACACCTCACCCTGACTCTCATCCTAACCCAAACCCTCAACCCCACCCTAATCCTCACCCTCACCCGAACACTCACCCTCACCCTAACACTCACTCTCAACCGAACCCTAACCCTCACCCGAACCCTCATCCTCACACTAACCCTCACCCTCACTCTAAACATCACCTAAACCCTAACCCTCACCCTAACCCTAACACAAAGCCGAATCCAAACCCTCACACTCATCCTAACGCTTACCCTCACCCTAAACCTTACCATCACCCTAACTCTAACCATAAACCTCACACTAACCTTAACCCTCACTCTAAACCTAACCCTAAACTTGCCCATAACCTTGACCCTCACCCTGACCCTCACCCTCAGTTTAACACTAACCCTACTCCTATTCTTAATCCTAACCCTCACCTTCACCCTAAACCTAACCCTAACCCTAACCCTCACCCTCACCGTCACCCTCACCCTAACCCTCAAGCTCACCCTAAACATCTCCCTAACCCTAACCCTCACCCTAACCCTAACACTAACCCTCACCCTGAACCTAACCTCAGCTTAATCCTCATCCTCACCCTAATCCTCACCCTATCCCTAACCTTTACCTAACCAAAACCCTCACCCTCACCCTCAGCCTAACCCTCACCCTCACCCAAGCCCTAACCTTAACCCTAAACTTAACCCTAACACTCACCCTCAACTTCCCCTTCCCCATCAGCCTTACCCTAACCATAACCCTAAGCCTAACCCTAACCCTCAACCCCACCCTCACCCTCAACCTAAACCTAACCCTAACAATAACCCTCACCCTCATCCTAAACTTAATCCTAACAATAACTCTAACCCTAGCCTTAACCGTA
Source organism: Dipodomys merriami (assembly GCF_024711535.1). Lineage (NCBI taxonomy): Eukaryota > Metazoa > Chordata > Mammalia > Rodentia > Heteromyidae > Dipodomys > Dipodomys merriami. The sequence goes on from NW_027203306.1 coordinate 44,660, forward strand.
AAACTCACCCTAACCATAATCCTAACCCTAACCCTCAACCTCACCCTCACCGTCATTCTAACCCTCACCTTCACGCTGACACTCACCATCACACTAACCCTCACACTAACCCTAATCCTCATCCTAGCCCTAACCCTAACCCTCACACTCACTTTCCCCCTCACCCTCAGCCTAACCCTAACTCTAATCGTAATCCTAAACTAACTAACCTCACCCTCACCCTCACCCTCAGCCTCACCCTCACCCTCACCCTCACCCTAACCCTAACCCTCAACATCACCCTAAACATCACGTTAACCCTAAACCTCACACTGAACCTAACCCTCACCCTCAAGCTAACCCTCACCCTAAACATTATCCTAACACTAACCCTAACCCAACCCCTAACCTTCACACTAACCCTAACCCTCAGTCTAACCCTATCCCGACACCTCACCCTAACTCTCACCCTAACCCTAACCCTAACCCTAACACTCAGCCTAACCCTAACTCTAAACCTAACCCTCACCATCACCCTAACCCTCACCATCACCCTAACGCTCACCCTAACCCTAACCCTCACCCTAAAGCTAACCCTCAACCTAAACCAAACACTCACCCTGACCCTCATCCTAACCATAAACCTAACCCTCACCCTAACCCTTACTTTAACCCTAACCCTCACCCTAAACCTAACCCTCACCCTAACAATAACACTCACACTAACCCTAAACCTAGCCCTTACCCTCACCCTCACCCTCAACATAACCCTAACACTCATCTTAACCCTAACCCTAAACCTAAACCTCACAGTAAAACTAAACCTCACCCTAACCCTAATCCTCAAACTAAACCTAACAATCACTCTATCCCTAACCCTACCCCTCATCCTAAACCTCACCCTAAACGTAACCCTAACCCTAATCCTCACCCTATCCCTAACCTTAACCCTAACCCTCACCCAAACCCTCACCCTCACCCTAACCCTAATGCTAACCCTAAGCCAAACCCTCACCCTAACCCTCAACCTAACCCTTACCCTCACCCTAACCCTTACCCTGACCCTAACCCTAACCCTCACTCTCGCCCTAACCCTCACCCTAACATTTACCAACACCCTCACCCTAACCCTAACCCTCACCCTTACCCTAACCCTAACCCTAGTCCTAACCCTCACCATAAACCTAACCCTCACTCTTAGAGTCACCCTCAAACTCAGCCAAAACCTAATCCTTACTCTAATCCTAACCCTCACCCTCACCCTAACTCTAACCCTAACCCTCAACCTCACCCTACCATATCCCTATCCCTCACCCTAACACTAACACTCACCCTATACCACACCCTCACCCTAACCCTAAACCAAACCCTAACGCTCACCCTAAACCTCACCCTAACCCTAACACTAAACCTAACCGTCATCCTCACAATAAACCTCACCCTATACCTTACCCTCAGCATTACCCTAACCCAAACCCAAACCCTAATCCTCAACCACACCCTAACCTTCACCCTCACCTTAACCCTCACTCTCACCTTAAACATCACCCACACCCTCACCCTCATGCTAACCCTAACCCTAACCCTCACCCTAAACCTAAACCTCACTCTCACGCAAATCCTCACCATAAACCTAACCCTGACATAAAAGGAACCCTCACCCTAACCCTCACACTAACCCTCACCCTCACCCTAGCCCTCACCCTAACCCTAAACCGAACCCTAACCCTCAGCTTCACCCTAAACCTCACCCTAACCTTTACCCTCACAGTAACCCTAACCCTAATCATAACTCTCACACTAACCGTAACCCTCACCCTAACCATAACCCTAACCCTATTCCTATTCCTAACCTTCACAATCACCCTCAACCTAAACCTAACTCTAACATTAACCCTCACCCTCACCCTCACCCTCACTGAACACTCACCCTCACAATAAACATCACCCTAACCATAACCCACACCCTAACCCTAACCTCAGATTAACCCTCACCCTTAAACTAATCCTCACCCTAACCCTAACCCTAAGGTAAAGAAACCTTCACCCTCATACTAACCCTAACCCTAGCCCTAACCCTAACCTTAACCATAACACTTACCCACACCCTAACCCTCACCCTCATCCTCACTCTAACCCTAATCCTCACCCTAATCCTAACCCTCATGTTCACCCTACCACTCTCCCTAACCTTAAATGTATCCCTAACCCTCACCCTCATCCTAAACATCACGCTCACCAGAACATTCACCCTCACACTAAACGATACTCTCACAATAAATATCAGGTTAACCCTAACCCTCAACCTAACCCTAACCCTAACCCTCAGACTAATGCTCATCCTAACCCTAACCCTAACCCTAACCCTCACCCTAACCCAAACCCTACCCATAAAACTCACCCTAACCCTAACCCTCACCCTCACCCTCAGGCTAACTCTAATACTAACCCTAACCCTCACCCTCAACCTAACTCTAAACCTAAACCTAACCCTAACCCTCACCCTCACATATCCCTAAACCTATCCCTAACCCTCACCCTAACCCTAACCCAAAACCTATACCTCACCCTCACCCTAACCCTCACCCTAACCCTCACACTAAATCTCACCCTAAACCTTACCCTCACCATAAAACTCACTCTAACCCTAATCCTCACCCTAAACCTAACCCTCACCAACAACCTAACCCTCACCCCCAGGGGAACCCTAACTCACACCCTAACCCTCACACTAACCCTAACCCTAACACTATTCCTCAACCTAAACCTAACCCTTAAACTCACCCTAAGCCTACACCTACGCCTAACCCTCACCCACACCCTCACCCTAACCCTCACCCTCACCCTAACCCTCACCCTAACCATAACCCTACACTTCACCCTAAACCTCACACTAACCCTAACCCTAACCCTCACCCTAAACCTAACCCTCACCAACAACCTAACCCTCACCCCCAGGGGAACCCTAACTCACACCCTAACCCTCACCCTAACCCTAACCCTAACACTATTCCTCAACCTAAACCTAACCCTTAATCTCACCCTAAGCCTACACCTACGCCTAAACCTCACCCACACCCTCACCCTAATCCTCACCCTCACCCTAACCCTCACCCTAACCATAACCCTACCCTTCACCCTAAACCTCACACTAACCTTAACCCTAATCCAAACCCTCAACCTAACCCTAAAGCTACCATTAAACCTCAACCTCACACTAAACCTACACCTAACACTAACACTCAATCTAAACCTAATCCTCACCCACACCCTAAACCTCACCCTCACCCTCACTCTAAACATCACCCAAACCCTAACACTCACCCTAACCCTAGCCCTAACCCTCACCCTCACCCTAATTCAAAATCTAATCCTAAACCTCACCCTATTCCTCAACATAACCCTAACACTTGGCTAAAAGAAACTCTCAATCTGAAACTCACACTAATCCTCACCCTAATCCTAACCCTAACCCTAACCCTCAACCTCACCCTAAACCTCACTCTAACCCTTACCCTCACCCTAACCCTAAGCCTAACACTAACCCTAAACCTAAACCTCAGCCTCACCCTCACCCTCACCCGCACCTTTAGCCTAACCCTAACCCTAACCCTATTCCCAATCCTAACACTCTCCCTCAAACGTACCCTAAACCTCACCCTCACCCTAAATTTCACCCTCACCCTAAACATCACCCTAACAATAAACCTCACCCTAACCCTAACGCGAAACCTTACCCTAACCCTAATCTCAACTTAACCCTAACCCTGACGTAAACGAAACGCTCACCCTCAACCTCACACTAACCCTCACCCTCACCCTAGCACTCACCCTCACCCTAACCCTAACTATAACCCTCAACCTCACCCTCAACCTCACCCTCACCCTAAACCTAACCCTAAGCTTAACCCTAACCCTCACCCCAACCCTAACCCTAACCCTAACCCTCACCCCAAACCTAATCCTCACCCTAACACTAACCCTCACCCTAATCGTAACCATAACTCTAATCCTAACCCTCACCCTCACCATACCCCTCACCCTAAACCTTACCCTCACCCTCACCCTAAGTGTAATCCTAAACCTCACAGTAACCCTAACACTCAACCTAATCCTAAGCCTCACCTTAAACCTCAACCTCACCCTAATCCTCAACCTAACCTTTCCTTAACCCTTACCTAAACTAAACCCTCACTCTCACCCTCACCCTAACCCTCACCCTAACCCTAACCCTTCCCTTCACCCTAACCCTCATTCTAACCCTAACCCTAATCTTAACTGTCAACCTAATCCTAACCCTAGCCCTTAAACCCTCACCCTCACACTAACCCTAAACCTAATGCTAACACTCAACCTAACACTAATGCTAACCCACACCCTAACTCTCAGCCTCACTCGAACCCTTACCCTCACCCGAACCCTCATCCTCGCTCTAACCCTCACCCTCATGCTAAACATCACCCAAACCCTAACCCTCACCCTAACCCTTGCTCTAACCCTCACCCTAACCCTAAACCTCAACCTAACCCTCACCCTCACGTTAATCCTCACCATAACACTAAACCTTGGCTAAAAGAAACCCTCACCCTAACCCTCATACTAACCCTCACCCTCACCCTAGCCCTCACCCTAATCTTAACCCTAACCCTAAACCTCACACTCACACTAAACCTCACTCTAACTCTTCCCCTCACACTAACCCTAATCCTAACCATTAGCCTCACAGTACCCGTAACTCTCACCTTAACCCTAACACTAACCCTAACCCAAACTCTCACCCTCACCCTCACCTTCAGTCTAACCCTAACCGTAACCCTGTTCCCAAACCTAAACTTCACCCTCACCCTTATCCTAACCCTCACCCTCACCCTCACCCTCATCCTAACAATAACCCTAACCCTAATCCTAACCCTAACACTCACCCTCACACTCACACTAACTCGAACCCTAATCATAAACCTAACCCACACCCTAACCATAAAACTAACCCTAACCCACACCCTAACCCTAACCATCACCCTAAACCTAACCCTAACCCACACCCTCACCCTAACCATAACCCTTACCCTAACTCTTTTTCTTAACCCTAACGATAACCCTAACCCTCACCCTCACGCTAAACCCCACCCTAACCCATTCCCTCACCATAACCCTAAGGGTAACCCTAAACCTAATATTCACACTCACCCTAACCCTAACCATCACCCTATCGCTCACCTTAACCCTAACCCTCACCGTCACCCTAAACCTCACCGTCACCTTAACCCTCACCTTAACCCTAACCTTCACCCACACCCTAACACTCACACTCACCCGAAACCTCACTCTCACCCTCACCCTAACCCTACCCTATCCCTCACCCCAACCCTAACCCTCACCCTAACCCTAACCTTCACCCACACCCTAACACACACACTCACCCGAAACCTCACTCTCACCCTCACCCTAACCCTAACCCTAACCCTAACCCTAACCCTAACCCTATCCCTAACCCTTACCCTAACCCTAACCCTTAATCTAACCCTAACCCTTACTCTCACCCTAATCCTCAACCTAACACTTATCCTTACACTAAGCCTAACTCTAACCCTCACACTAAGCCTATCCATCACCCTAACCATAACCATAACACTCACCCTAAACCTCACACTAAACTGAAACCTCAACCCACATCCTAAACCTCACTCTCATCCTCACCCTCACCCTAACCCTCACCAACAACCTAACCCACACCCTCACCCGAACCCCCACTCTCACCCTCACCCTCACCCTAAACATCACCCTCAACCTAACCCTAACCCTCACCCTAACCCTAACTCTCACCTTAAAACTCACCCTCACCCTAATCCTCACCCTAAACCTAACGCTAACTCTTTCCTAACCGAAAACCTCACCTTCACCCTAACTTTCACCCTAGCCCTCCCCCTAATCCTAGACCTCACCCTAAACCTAATGCTAAACTTAACCCTCACCTTCACGCTCACCCTCACCCTCAGCCTCACCGTAACCCTAAACCTAAACCTAACCCTATCCCGGACCCTTACCCTCACTCTAACCCTAACCCTAACCTGCAACCTAACCCTAACCCTAACCCTAATGCTAACCCTAACCCTCACCCTCACCCTAACCCTGACCCTAACTCTAACCCTACCCCTCAGCCTACCCCTCACCCTCACCCTAACCCTCACCCTCACCCTAACACTAATGCTAACCCTAATCCTCAACCTCACCCTAACCGTTTCCCTAACCGTTACCCTCACCATAACCCTATCCCTCAACCTCAACCTAACCCTCACCCTAACCCTTTCGCTCACCCTAACCCTCACCCAACCGTAAACCTAACCCTAACCCTCATGCTAACCGCCACCCTAAACTTCACCCTAACCCTAAGGGTAACCCTAACCCTCAGTCTCACCCTAACCCTCACCCTAAGCCTTATCCTCACACTAATCCTTACCCTAACCCGAAACCCTCACACTAAGCCTAACCCTCATACTAACCTTAACCCAACCTCTCACCCTAACACTCACTCTAACCCTAACCCTAACCCCAACCCAAACGCTAAACCTAACCCTAATCCTCACCTGAACCCTAACACTCACAGTCAACCTAAGCCTCACCCTTACCCTAACCTTCACCTACACCCTAACAATTCCTCTACCCTGAACACTAACTCTCACCCTAAACCTCACCCTCACCCTAAACATCACCCTAACCCTTACCCTCACCCTAAGCCTCACCGTCACCCACACCCTAACCCTCACCGTCACCCGAAACCTCTCACTCTCCCTAAATTTCACCTTCACCTTAAACATCACCCTAACCCTCACTCTCACCCTAACCCTCACTCTAACACTTAACATCACCCTAACCCTAACCCTAACCCTAACTCTCACACTAAACCTAACCCTCACCCTAAATCTAACACTAAATATACCCGTCCCCCTAACCCTCACCCTAACCATAGCCATGAAAGCTAGGGTGAGTCTCAATCATATCCTCAACCTCACCCTCACCCTAACCATAACCCTCATCCTAGCGCTCAACCTAACCATAACTCTAACCCTAACCCAAACTCTAAACCTCACCTTCACCCTCACCCTCACCCTCACCCTCAGCCTAATCCTAACCTTAACCCTAATACTAACCCTAAACCTAACACTAAACCTACATCTACCCCTACCCCTAACCCTAACCCTCACCCTCACCCTCACCCTTACCCTCACCCTCACCCTAAATCTCACATTAACTCCAACCCTCACCCTCACCCTAAACCTCACCCTTACCCTCACCCTACACCTAAACCTAACCCACAACCTCACCCTCACCCTCACACTCAACCTAACCCTAACCCTCACCCTAACCCTAACCCTAACACTCACCCTCACACTAAACCTAAACCTAAACCTCTCCATAACCCTCACCCTAACCCTAATGCAAAACCAAATCCTCAACCTCTCCCTAAACCTAAAGCTAACCCTAACAGTCACCCTCACCCTAAAGCTCACCCTTACCCTCACCCTGACTCTAACCCTAACCCTCACACTAACCATAACCCTCACCCTAACCCTAAACCTACCCCTCACCCTAAGGCTCACCCTATCCCTAACCCTAACCCTAATACTCACCCTAACCTTAAACTTCATCCTAACCCTCGCCCTCACCCTAATCCTCACCCTAACCCTAACCCTAATCCTTACCTAACCAAAACCCTCATCCTCACACTCATCCTCACCCTAACCCTCATCCTCACCATCGCCCTCACCATAACCCTAACCCTAACCCTCTCCCTAAACATAACATTAACTTTAACCCTCAACATAACCTTCAGCCTAGCCCTCACCAAAACCCATACACTCACCCTCACCCTCACCCTAACCCTCACACTAAACCTAAACCTCACCCTAACCCTAACACTAACACTAAACAAAACCCTCATCCTATCCCTCAAACTAAGGCTAAACCTTACCCTAACCCTCACCCAAAACCTAACATTGACACTCACCCTCACCCTAATCCTTAACCTCACCATAACCCTAACAATTACACTTACCCGAACCCTCACCCTAATCCTACCCCTTATCCTAACCCTCACCCTAACACTAACCCTAACCCTAACCCTCACCCTAACACTAACCCTAAACCTATCCCTATCCCTCAAAGACACCCTAACCCTCACCTTAACCCTAATGCAAACCCGAACCCTAAACCTCAACCTAACCCTAACCCTAACATTAAACCTCACACTAACCCTAACCATCACCCCAACCATAAACTTCATCCTATCCCTGACCCTCATCCTAATCCTAATCCTAACCCTTACCTAACTGAAACGCTCTCCCTCACCCTCTCCCTCTCCCTAACCCGCAACCTCACATTAGAACTCACCATAAACCTTACGCTAAACCTAACAATAACCCTCACCCTCACACTAAACCTAACTCTAAGCCTCACCCTCACCCTCACCGTCACCCTAAACATAACCCTCACCCTCACTCTCCCCCTAACCCTAAACCTAACCCTCACCCTAATCTTAACCCTCAACATAACCCTAACCCTAACCCTCACCCTCACCCTAAACCTAAACCTAAACCTCACCCTAACCCTCAACCGAACCCTAATGCAAACCCTAAACCTCACCCTCACCTTAAGCCGAAAGCTAACCCTAACCCACACCCTCACCCTAAACCTCACACTAATCCTTACCCTCACCCTAACCCTAACCCTAACACTAACCCTCATACTAACCCTAACCCTCATCCTAACACTAACCCTACCCCTCAACCTGTCTCACCCTACAACTAACCCTAACCTAAACCCAACCCTAACTCTCACTGTCACCTTAACCCTCACCCTCAACCTAACATTAACATTACCCCTAACCCTCACCTAAAACTAACCCTAACCCTAACCTTCACACTAACCCTAACCCTCACCCTAAACCCCTAAACCTAACACTCACCCTCACCCTCAAGCTCATCCTCAGCCAAACCCTAACCCTAACACTAATCCTAACCCTAAGCCTCATCCACACCCTCCCCCTCCCCCTAACCCTAACCCTAACCCTCAAACTCACCCTCATCCTCACCCTAACCCTCACTCTCACCCTAACCCTAAACCTAACCCTATACCTATCACTCATCCTAACCCTCACACTAATCCAAATGCTAACCATAAACCTCACCCTCACCCTAACCCTCACAATAACCCTTACCCTCACCCTAACCCTAACCTGCACCCTCATTCTAACCCTCACACTAACACTTACCCACAACCCAACCCTCACCGTAACCATCACCCTATCCCTAACCCTAACCCTAAACTTCAAATTAAACCTCACCCTCACCCTAATCCTCACCCTAAACCTAAACCTAAACCTTTCCTAACCAAAAATATCACCCTCATCCTAGCCCTCACCCTAAACCTAACCCTAAACTTAATCCTCACTCTCACCCACACCCTCAGCCTCACCCTAACCCTAAACCTAATCTTATCACTAAATCTGAACCTCACTCTCAGCGTAACCCTAACCCTAACCTGCACCCTAACCCTAACCCTAACCCTAATCCTAACACTCAACCTTACCCTAACCCTAACTCTAATGCTAACACTAACCCTCACCCTCACCCTAACCCTCACCCTAACCTTAACCCTAACCTTAACACTCAACCTAACCCTAACCCTAACGTCACCCTAATCCTCACCCTAAACCTAATCCTAACGCTTACCTATTCAAAACCCTCACCCGCAACCGCACCCTCTCCCTCACCCTCAGCCTAACCCTTACCCTAACCCTAATCCTAACCCTAACTCTTACCCTTACCCTAAACCTAAACCTAACCCTAACCCTCACCGTCACCATCCCACTCACCCTCAACCTCACCCTAACCCTCACTCTCAAATTCACACTCACCCTAAACCTCACTGTCACCCTAAACATCACCCTAACCCTAAACCTCACACTAACCCTAACCCTTACCCTAACCCTAAACTTAACCCTAAACCTCAATTTAACTCTAACCCTAAGCCTAAACATCACCCTAACCCTAACCCTAAGCCGAACCCTAATCCTTACCTTAACCCTAACCCTTACCCTAAACTTAACCCTAAACCTAACTCTCACACTAAACCTTATGCTAACCCTAACCCTCATCCTCACGATAATCCTCACCCTAACCCTTATCCTCACACTAAACCTAACCATAACCCTCAGCATTAACTTCAACCTATTCCTAAACGTAAAACTATTGCTCACCCTAAACCTAACCCTTACCCTAACCCTAAACCTAAACCTCACACTAACCCTCACACTAACCCTCATCCTAAAATTATCCCTCACACTCGCCCTAACCCTAAACCTAA